>NC_072734.1:90233670-90404787 GCF_026930045.1 Uloborus diversus
GCGCGCCGGTTGATAAAATCTCATTTCGCATCTATCCTGTGCGTTTGACTGTTTTCTATTAATAATTATAAAGGCTGCGCATTTATCTTGGGTGCGGCGATTCCCCTTAATTTACCCTATCTATTTCATTATAGGAGAAATGTACGGCTTGTTTTTAGAAATCAGCTTTAAAGTTAAAATGATGTGTTTGACATAAGTTACAATCTTACACTTAAAAATCAAGGAAACTTTTGTGGTAAATATTACTGTAAAGTGGAGTGTTTACAGTGCAGAAAATTTTTGCAGGAAATTGTAACGAAAGACAATATGAGAGCAGTGCCAATTGATACATCACGTGACTTACAGTGCGAAGCAGATAACATTGAATTTCCCCCAACTTGATATGTTCCAACAGGTGTGATGGTCAACAGTAAAAATTCATAATAAAAAAAAATGAATTTACAGTAAAAAAACTGGCAACATGGAATTCTAGTAACTTTTACCGAAAAATTTCAAAATTTTTTAAAACAGTGTAGTTAAGTAAGGGAACATTGATCAGATTCTAGGAAACTGATGTTGGCATACGTGAAGGTTGACTCATTTAGTTCTGGACTGAAATTCTTGTTGACGATTTTGTTAGTAGCATACATTTACATCATGTTCATATTTCATCCGTACATCATATAAATTCTTGCCTGCTTGAAAATATGAAGATTCCATTATGTAGCGGAGGGTGGCTGAGATGCAGAAAATGTTTTCCCACTTGTTGAGAATTCCATGGAGGCGTAGCAAAATGTTCAATGAGAAAGGTTTTATAAGCTGTGATGATTAAAAATGCTATTAATAAAAATGTTTGTCCATAGTTTCATTATTGATGCTTCTACCTTGTGATTTTATTGACTGTTTCGCGTTCCCTTTAGTGCTTTTTTTTCGCAAGTCTTTCAAAATTTGAGTGAAACACACAAGTTTCTCGGGATTCTGCTCCTTTAAAGACGAAAAGCGAATTATATGCTCAATAAATATTATACTATGACCGTAATTTTTCAAATTGATGGTAAAGGGCAAAATGTGAAGTTTTGCTAGTGTATGTCTTATCAGTTTTTTAAATAACTCCCGATATGTAGCCTTCCCCTAACTGTGTTTATTCTAATGTTATGGCTTATTTTTAGATGCAACACTTTTGTCTTGGTATTTCTTTTCGTATCGTTTGAAAAGTATTTACAAATTATAGAATAATATGCGTCATTTCTAAATAGGGTGTGGGTGGAGGTTGCTTTTTTTTTCATCTGACGATGCTGATTTAGGATTGCTTTGCTTTTTTGGGATAGTCTACTCGGGGAATGAGACAATTGTTTCATTTCTCCTTCTAATAACAACCTATGGGATTAAGGAAGCATCTAATCATCCGGCGGATCATCTCGGATCTGTCGCCAAATAAGTGATAATATTGCCAATTCGGTCTCCTTCGTTCTGTGCCGTGAAAACAGCTGTCGCCTCTTCTGAGAGCAAGCCAAACCGACCAGCATTCGAATATTAGTGGCAGCTGTTTCCACGCAAAGGCACTTGCCTCTCTCCCTGCTTCTGCTTTTTAGTCCCTTTCGCTTGTAATGGCTTCCACATGTTTCACCCTTTTACAATGGCTACTCCCCTTTAGTGTTTAGATACAGCTCACATTTACCGGTATTTAGTTTATCTCAAGAAGTATAAGGATACCATTAAAAGTTTAGTTTGTGCTCAGTTATTCTAAATATGTTTTTCTTTTCTTTTTTTTTTTTTTGTTTTCGAAGATGCTTTTAAGTAGGTACAGATGGAGAAACATTTTTTATTCAAGAAGTATTTCAATGAAAGGAATAATATATGCTATTACTTCCATTTAAGAGTTGAATTGCACTGTAAGAAGCAATCGAATATGTATGAAATTTTGGGTCTGCATTTTAAACACATTTAAGAGTTCTGGAAATTAAAGAAAAAAAAAAGATTTTCCTCCAAAATGAGGCTCAAAGAAGAACGGCAAATACCGTTTTATTAACAAGCTTTCGCAGTGCTTGATTTTTCTTAGGAAAAAAAAATAAAGAGATAAAAAATTTTTTCCTCCCTTGACTTTGTTTTCAATTAATAAAATTCACACTGAAAACTAATTTTTAATTTAAAAAAAAAACTCATGTGGGTCCTGCACTACTTTCCACTAATTTCTTTTACGCCAGTCGAACCAATTGAAGCTATTTAACAACTAGACAGAGCCGGCAGAGTGATGTAGTAGTTAGACGCTGGTCTCTTACGCCCAAAGGCACAGATTAGGTCTTGGCTGCAGTTTGTAGATTTTCAAGATGCAGAAAATCGACATTGTTCATGTCGTATGATTATGTAGCATGTAAATTATCCGTCGAGAGAATGGCTCGACGCCACTCGTTTGACTTAAAATGCTCTAGGCAAAATTAAATTTCTAGAGCAATTTCGCATCAAATAGAGCCCAGGTGCCTCCATCTGGTGAGGAAACTAGGCATCAAAACTCGTGGTAAAAGAATGAAACATGAAAGAAGGGATGCTATTTCCGAGGAACGCTCTAGGTCTGCAAAAAGCTTTGCTCCTAACGCAAACCCATTGAAAAAAAAAAGAGTAGCTACGTGAACTCATACACAAGAGTTGGAAGTAATATTGCTTGAATGCATACTTTTATCGATATTTTCCAGCACCACTAAAAGTGTGCTTAACATAGTGAATGGCGCTTTCAGACTCAAAGACGTGTGATTTTTTTTGTTGGCGATCTGATATTGCCTTCTCGATAACAATATGGAACGTCTAAAAGAGATTTAAAAAATGCAATATAATAGTGATTTCGAGTGAGCAAAAAACATTTTAAGCAAAAACAGACGATCACAGAGAGTAGGGAGGGGGGAGGGGAGAAATGAATAAAAATCCTAAATGGGGAAAAAAAGAAGCAAAGCAAGTGCTGCAGTTGAATCACGTGGCCATAGCGTCATTGCCATGACATAATGACCATCGTAAATTAAAGATTGCTAAAACTTTGGCTATGCTTGGAAGTTGTGCCATGTTCCGCATTAAAAAAAACCCCCACATTGCGTATTTTTGAAAACTTTTTATTTCTGAAGAGAGTGAAATTTTTTTACTACTACACAGTTAAATTTTAGAAAAGAGGCATTTATGCTTTTTGCGGGATGAGTTTAAAAAAATTAAACCCTGGAAAAAATGCAAAAAAAGTCTTTGTTCAAAAATTCATAAAAAGTAAAAAATTGCTCTATCTGCAAAAACTTTTTTCCATCGTACTTAAAATTAAATATCCTACATTTTAGTACAAAAAATATTTTTTGGGTGCAATTGGCTTGGGGTCTGTGGGGTAAAAATACTAAAAACTGCTAAAATCACATAAAACATTTAATAACTTTTTCTAATAAAAATATGAACGTAAATTATAGCCTATAGTCTTCCACAATAAATGGACTATTTAACACAAAAAGAATTTTTCAATTTGAACCAGTAGTTCCTGAGATTAGCGAGTTCAAACAAACAAACTCTTCAGCTTTATATTATTAGTACAGACTTCACAATTACAACACATATCCTCACCTAAAAATTACGACCTACTTTGACCCAGTATGAAAACTTGAAAAAAAAAACCGTTAGAGAGATTTGGAAAAGAAAAATAAAGTTAGAAGTAGAACTCTTAACACGAAAAATACAAGAAAAAAAAACAGGAATTCTCAGCAACGAATTAAGAGAGCGATTACAGACTCAACTCCTCAAGGCTCAGTTACACGACTTTTATTATGGAAGATGAAGATAAACTAAAAGTTGCTGGAGGTTTAGAAAGCGTTAACATAGTTGCATCTACTTCTGACAAATTTTCTTAAATTTGTTGAAAAAAATCATGGAATTTTGTTATAATAGATTAGAATGAGCTCAGGTTTCCAGGGATAGCTGTTTATCCTAGAAAAGAAGGAGCTAATGCGGAGAGTGAAACGGACCAAAAAATTTTGAAAGTGATTGAAAATCTAAGTTCCTTTGTTTTACGAATAGTATAAGCTTAATGAAATTATTAAACCTCCATAACTGACGCCGGTAATTTCTAAAATAATAACTAGGTATACACACACATTCAAAAAAATTTTTAGTTTTAATTAAAGCAACTATGTGTGACTCAAACTTCTTGCAAAATGTATTTTTCTTTCAAACAAATAGCTTTCCTATGAACACGCGTTTTTATTTGGTTTAGTTAGCTCTACAATGATTTTAAATAAGGAAATCTACTTCGGGCCAAAGCAACCCAAGCGTTAGGGTAACGTTGGCCAAAATGAAATACAACTAAAAATGGCAGTATTACTTTGAAACAAAGTGATCAGTATTCAAAAAATAATAATAATAAGAGAACTCTAGATGCGTAAAAAAGGTTTCCACAGCTCGGAAATACGAATAGTTACAAAATTATTGAGAAAAAAATGAGAAAAATTCCAAAATCTAGGTCAAAATATCCCGCATTTACGGTAACTGTTGTCTTGTCATAAATTTATGAAAACAGTCAATCTCAGGACACCCTGTATTTGCAGCAGCTCTTTGTAGGCATTTCTTGTCGGTCGGATAGCAACTTGTTTTTGGGCAAAATATGTATTGATTATCAATTCCAACAGCAAGTCATCTGTAAATGCATGACATGCTGCAAGTCAACAGCAAGCATCTGAATTGACCCAGGCTATTTGAAAACGTTTTAACCATCCTGCTTCGGGTCCAAACGACATAAACAATGTGTGTTTTATAAGCATCTTTTAAAATTAATTTATATGTCTGGTTTAACAGACTATATCGGCGACTACTGCTCTGAAGCAACGAAATAAAATAATAAATCTTCCTCCGTTTTTATTCTAACAAAACATGAGCACTTTTTATTATCTCAGAATGCAGTGGTATCTAAGCACAAGGCTTCTACTTTGTCCAAAAGTTAATTTTCTGCAAGTAAGTTACAAATAGCATCTCCAGCGCCGTCTCCAATGCCAGAAGGCAATTAAGGAACAGTACTTATTGACGAGTCTTTCACAGGGACAAAATTTTACTTAGAAACCATTATTTGTACCATTTATTTACTTGAATGTATTGAAAAAAAAAAAAAAAACACTTTTTTCTCACAGTCGTAGTTTTTATGAAAATGAAGATAGCGGTGATTTCGTGAGCTGAAAATTTTGCGACTTTTATATGAACAGAAGCAAAGGTTGAAAAAAAAAAGATATTTTGTTAGGCTTAAATCTTTGCGATTACAAAGGGTTCAAAAATTAAAGCCTCGTGAAAATAAGTGCCTTTACAGTAATTTGCTGTTAAATGTAGCCAACTGAAAAAACAAGATAAACATAATGCACAAAAGGAGCAAACAAGAAAAGGAAAAGGGGATTGAGCTCAATAAGTGTTCATTAGAGTTCTGGCAGTCCAGTATAATTTGGGTATTTCAATAAGTCTCCTCCTCCGGATCTAACCCTGGACCAAGTCAAGAAGGTATTCTGCATTCATGGGATCCACTTCGCTAAAGGCTAAACTAAGTTTTAGGGGAACAAAATTAAGTTTAATCTCTGTACAAAGAAAATAACAAAACTCATTTGCTTAAAGAATTCAAAATAAAATTTGAGGGAGCAAGATGGAATTCAACTCTTATACAAGAAAAATAACAAAACTCACCTGCTTCGAGAGGTTAAAATAAAATCTGAGGGAACAAAATGAAGTTCAAACTCTGTGCTAGTAAAAAAGAAAAAAAAGTAACAAAACTTTACTAGAAAAATGACTGATACTCATTTGCTTAGAGAAGCTTGCGTAAAATTTCAGAGAACAAAATGAAGTTCAATTCTTGTGAAAAGAAAATAACACTTAGAAAATTCAAAAAAAAAAAAAAAAAAAAAGAAATTGGGGGAACAAGATGAAATTTGATTCTTACACAAGAAAAATAATGAAACTCACATGCTTTTAGAGAGGTCAAAATAAAATCTGAGCGAACAAAATGAAGTTCAATCCTTGAACTGGTAAAAAAAAAATAACTGCATAGATATGCTTAGGGAGAATAAAGTACAGCTTGAAGGAACAAAATCAAGTTCAATCCCTGCAAAAAAAAAAAAAAAAAAAGGATCACCCGCTTAGAGAATGCAAAATAAAATCTGAGAGAACAAGATGAAATTTAATTCTTATAGTTCAAGAAAAAGACCAAAACTAACATACTTAGACAGGCCAAGATTAAATCTGAGGAAACAAAATACAGTTCAATCCTTGTACTGGTAAATAACAAAAATTTACATCCCTAGAGAGGACAAAATAACATTTGAGGCACCGAAAAAAAGTTAAATGTGCAAGAAAAATGACGAAATTGTCCTTCTTAGAGGACGAAAACTAATTTAACTTTCAACTATTTGTCTTTTACAAAGCTGAGCTAATAACGAGGATAGTAAAAATTAGACTGTTAAAGGATATATAATGAGTGTTCCTTAGTTTAAGTGAAAGGCAATGAAGTTCAACCCGTTTAAGAAAATGATTACAAAGTTTTAACCGTTAAAGGAGATTGTTATGAAGATAGTGTTAAAGTTGGCGGAAAGAAATTTCATCCACCGAAGTGGCGATGATTCAGTCTGATATCCCAATGGGTAGGAAATAAAACTGATGGACATGAAAAAGTGATGGACATGAGTAACGATGCTTAGTTTTTTGGAAGGGGAGAATAAGTAAATTAAAGTTCCTAAAGGAAGTCGGTAACAAAAAAAAATGTTTCTAAACTGGGATATGGCATGAAGATGATTGAAAGTATTGAAACGATTATAACGTGTATAATGTGTTTTTAGAGGCAACGCTATTTTTTTCTGGTGCTGCCTTTGCATTGTTCGAAAAGAACAAATGATATAATGTAATGTATTATATGCAAATGAGCAAAAGAAAATATTTTTTTCATCTAAACGTATAATTTAGAGCTGTATTGCTTCCTAGGGATATTTTCCTAGAGCAGTGGTGCCCAACCTACGGCCCGCATAGCCAATCCGTGTGTCCCCTTTTTTTTTAGTCTTGCAGATTGAAAAGCACGGTTAATGACAACGTTACAAATTCGATGCCAAATATTCAGAAAACGGTTTCTGAAAAATAGATACATATAACAAGGGAAGCATGGTAACTAAATAACATCAATTGCAAATCTTTTTTTTCTTTTGCCATATTTTATCATGTCATTTAGAAAAAAACTAAATACTTATACATGAAATAAACATTTTTTTTTAAATTATATTTATCAACCCAATGTTTCACTCCATTTTGGAGAAATTGTGTACAGTAAAAAAAGGGGGGAGGGAGTAGTTTTAATATACATTGTTTTACCTCAGTTAATTTTCAATGTTGTTATTATCGTTCTCATATCATGTTTGTATTAACAAAGACTAATGTTTTTTGCATTGTAAGGATCCTGCGTGAGGTGGAAAAACTCAGTTGCTTCTCATAAGATGGTAATAATGTAATATTTAAAAATTTAATAAATGAGCGAAATTTCTCTTGTCGAGCGTCGTGGTCACGGTGGACTAGCATGGGTGCGTAATTTAGCGTTTGAGGTCGGTGCTTATAACTGTCCCCGAAGTCCCATTTGTCGGGAAATCCTCGATACCTAAAACTGATGAACCGTGCAAACGATAGGTGTGGGGGGAATTCGGGGTGACATGCCATGTCCTACAACCTAGACTGAGGAATGGGACAGCTGTTTCGCTACAACAGTCTATGGACTTAAAGAAGCAGCAAAGAATTTTTTCACTACATTTAAGTCAATGGATATTAATCGGGTGGTACGCGTACTCCTTGGCGCTCACGATTAACTACCAATAAAGTGTACAATAAAGTGTACAAAATTTTATTAATAAATCTAGAAATTCATTGTGGGAAACTTTGAGTAATATCATGTGATACTACGTTGAAACGAAACGCTTGAAACAATTTGCTAGTTAACTTCTGGACTGGCCACGAAATGGCCCTATCTGAAATGTTGATTATATTAATTGAGTATATTTTTTATAACTTTCGAAATCCACTTGCGTGTTATTCCCCAGAAGGATGTCACCCGATGCAAGCACAATTAGAGATGCTACTGGATGCTACTGGATATGGTAATGAAATAAATATAATTTGAAATATTGGGGAAAAAATCAGATTTCAATCATTATATTCTTCATAAACTCATTACCCCATTTTGGGTACATCTCCCCAGAAGGGTCTCAAGTGGTGAAAATACACCCCTCTCCCCTCCTCCGGTAGTGATGCTACTGTGTTTGATAAATTAATTTTAAATTAAAATATTTGGGAAAGTTTTCCGAATAAGAAACTCTGGTCTAAGACCCCCAAATTAAAGAAGCTAGCGGAAGGGAAAAAAAAGAGGAAACATTAATAGTTTTGTGTTTTCGGGAAATTTTTGGAATAAAATGCACGTCAAGGTAAAACCCATCGTTTAACTACATAAAGACGAGCCTTTTATTTTTAAGGAAAATAACCCTTTCGGTACCGAAGAGGTTCGATTTATGGATCATCGTCTTGCTGCAGCTGCGACGAGAAAGCTCTTTCCGCATTCCTGTTCGACGTCTGCCAAAACATTTCGGCAAAGGACATTTCTAAGCTCGGGAAAACGGAACTGCGTTTGATCCCTACGGATATGTCTGGGATTTTATTTCTTCTAACCGAGCAAAAGCAGAAGTTTACAGTAGATAAAAAATAAAATAAATATTTTATGTTTACTATTTTCATGGAAACGACAAATATCAAATAAAGAAATGTCATAATACGAGAGAAGTATTTCGCTCTTAAAGAAAATAATACTCAATTTTTAATAGCTAAAGACCAGATTGAAGAAATATGCGTAACTCTATTTTTATACGTGCAAGGATTAATTTGCATGGGAGCTCACTGGAGAGGAACTCCTGCATTTTTATTCAAATTCATCAGAGTTTTAGCATTTCATATCAAATTCAGGTTATTTACAAACAAAAGTTAAGTTCTTGGGACTATAGAGCTCTTACAGTTCTTTTGTTATAAATTTTGCCCTGAATTCGTGTCTACAGGTCAACTCAAAAACAACTATCTATGCAAAGAGCAGAATTTCGAAAGTTCCTGAAGACACTTTTACAGAATTCAAATCACATTTGTTGATACATTCTTTTTCCTTGAAAATAATTTCACGAATCGACAGATATGAACAACGTTAGTGAAACACAAAATATTCAAATTGTAGCATACAACCGTTTTGGAGTTACAGGGAACTCTTTTTTAATGTGGAAGATGTAAATTTTCGGAAGAAAAAACAAATCTAACATCTTGGGCATTAAAGAAATACTATTTTGTAACGCCAATACACGCGCATGTAGTTAATTTATTTTTTTTTTGTTCATATATACAATAGGCCTCCGATTTTCCGGCTATCCTAACCGCTAATTATCTGAGCCACTTTCACAATTTCGGAATTCTAAGCAACACGATTTCTTTCTGCAATTCAGAAAATAATTAGTTAAGTGTTCGCGCGTAAATTGCTCTTCCCTCTGTGAAGCTGAGTAGGCGCAGCGCGAACATTATTGGGATGACGGGTCACTGTCTGATTGGCCAGTTCTATTATTGACTTCTAATGAGTAGCACTTGTAAGCACGCTTACCATGTATAAGTAGTGCATTTCATTTGATTCATTTAAAAGTTTTCCTCTAAAAATCGCTTTTTTTTTTCTCTCCCAATATAGACGTATATAAAGCTGTTAATTAAAGTAGAAGCCTTTCTTCGGAGAAACTCCAATCATTCAAATTTTTTACTATCCGAATAGGGTCCGGTCCCAATTTGTTCGGAGAGCTGGAGTTCTGCTGTCGATGCCAGTACAACTCCGGTGAAAACCCCCCGGTACTCATAAACATTTTTTTTTTTAAATTTCGAAATAATATTAAGTTTTTTTTTTTTTTTTAAATAAATGCGCAACAATGTAACAGTTTCTTTAAGCAGCAAGTATCTCACCTGTTCGGCCATTATTTGTTTGTACTGGTATGTATATCTTGATATTTGAAATAAATTTATGATGTGTAATTTTAAAAATGAATTCTTGTTTGTTTTGACAAAAAAAAAAAAAAAAAAAAAGAAAAGAAAAGAAAAAAAAAAGGGCACCCTAAACTTGATTTTTATAAAAATCTGAAATTGCATGATAGAAGATAGAACACAAATTCTTGCTATTATAAATTTTCAAATGTCTCCAGTCACTTTTCATAATTCTACATAACATTAAACAAACTGATTTCGAAAAGCAGCCAGATATAAATCCATTTTCGCTAAATAAAACTTCTCCATTTCCAGAAAACACCTGTATATTATACCCATATGCATATCAAACTTTGGAGCAGCTATAATTTTCATAAATGAAAATTTTAAAAGGAATTAAACTGAAAATGCACGTAATGTAATAAAACGGAGGGAAAGCAAAAAAAAAAAGGTTAAGTTTTCCAATTTAGAAGAGCGGGCTGGAATTGGTATGTACTTTAGAGCAGAGCTTTAAATAACTAAATTATTTACCGATGCACAACATACATCAAAACAATAGAAGCGAGCGGTATTATATTTATCTCCCATTCCGTTCTTGGCAATCTTTCTATGTTTACTGTAGAGCAACAAGACAAAGCGCAGATGAGGGTAAAACAAATTCCAGAAGTTAGAAGGGAGATACGGGCGTAATTCTTTTAAGGGAAAATTATAATCAGGATAAAATACCACCCGGTTCGTTCGAGGAAGGAGGCTTTGGAGCAAAATCGGGACTGTATTCCGGGGTTTGAAGTGGTTTTAGAATTTTGTTGATAGCGATTCGTAAAGTCTGGAGAAAACAAATGATATTAATTGCGTCTGTCGAACTCAAATATGGGCAGGTTTGTTGATTTTGAAGGAAACACTTTAAAATGTTCATTTTGATGTAAACTTTGTTTGTTAGTGTTTTCGGCAGTTTATGAGACATGAAACAAAAAATAAGCAACTAGAGTAGTTCTATATAGTGCTTAATAGTAAGGTTGAATAATAAACGCAGACACGTTTTTGAAAGAAGAAACAAGTTTTCATTTTTTCTGCTTTGCTACGTTCTGAACTGAGTAATGGCGACTGACTTTTACAGCGTGATCCAAAAGTCATTTGAAATTCAAAAACACAATTTCAATTCATGGGATAGTACATGAAAACAATAAATATTATGGGTAATTTCCCAATATAAAGTAAGTCCAGCAATCTTGCAATTCCTAAGCAGAAACTTTATTTAAAAAACGAGCTGATGTGTGCATCACATGACTTTCTTTTCATGTGATACATGTGCAGTCATGTGCATCACATGACTTTCTTTTACTCTCATTTAATGTCATTTTCTCATTTTGGCAGTTTTAATATGATTCAACAGTTTACTCTCTAAATATCACCAACCGTGGCCAAATTGAAACCTGTTTTAAAATTTAAAAAAAAAATCGCAAAATTTGTCGCCAAATTGGCGACAAAACTTGGTGACCAAAAGACTTGCGATATATCGCCAAGTGTCCGCCAAATTATAATACCACTTGAGTTTACATTGAAATTAACAATGATTTCTCCCCCCCCCCAAAAGGGGCAAAAGACCCCCTTTGGAGCATCCGAATGCAACCTAAAAGAAAGGTGCACAACTAGACCCCATTAGGAGTCTACGTACCAAATTTCAATTTTCTAGGACATTCCGTTTTTGAGTTATGCGACATGCATACACATATACACACGTACATACAGACGTCACGAGAAAACTCGTTGTATTTAGCTCGGGGATCGTCAAAATGGATATTTCGGGTGTCTGTACGTTCCTAGGCACATATCCACGTGTGGTCGGATTGAAAAAAAAAAAAACCTCAACATTCATTTGGGGGTGAGCAAAATGGAAATTAAGGTCGATTTTTGGATGAAAATTTTTTCGCGAATACAATACTTACTTTTTTGTAAAAGGAAGTAAAAATATAATGACGAAAAATAAAAAATAATACCTCCGGCCTCTTTTAATATCAGTTCAGATGCTGCGTAAAATTTATCATGACCAAAAATGACGAACTAAATTTTTTATTGCGAAAAAACAAAATTGCAACTTTGTGGCATATTACCTTGACAATCAGACAATTCGACCCACTACATCAGGTTAAGTGCCCCACTTACGGTAACATTACCAAACTTCTTATAACAAGTAAAAAAGTATTACAATTAACAATTAATGCAAATCATTAGAACCATAATACGAGCTACGCAATAATTGCTAACTTGCAAAAACAAAATTCTTAATGAAGTTTTTTTTATGCATAATAATGTTATAACACATAATAAATTTAGAAATTAGAAAAAGATAGCTACTGTGATTTTCAACATATATTTCGACACTTTCAAAATTATTTCACTCAGTTATAGATTTTTCCAATTTAATATGCATTTGCTGTAAACACGAGCAAAATCAAATTTCATTAAAATGCAAAAAGTAACACAATACAATTAGTTGTTGATAAAATAAAAACTTAATGACAACTTCTTAAAAATAAATTTAAATAATACACTTTTAGAGATAAAATTAACTGCAAGTAGCATCGCTACAAAGGAAAATGAAAATTATACTAAATTTTTTTCTTCTTTAAAAGTTTTTAAACTCCGTGTACAAAAATACACCGACGTATTATACTATCCCAAATCACACCAACTCGTAATTACGAGGTTTCTCTAATTTTTATCACATGGCAAAGACAGAATGCATTCCTCTAATGTTTTAGCGGCTTTATTGTGCTTTAATACAGAAATAATACTAATTTAAATATGTTGTCGATTATCTACTAGTAATATTAAAATGAAAATTATACTAAATATTTTTATTCTTTAAAAGTTTTTAAACTGTGTGCACAGAAATACACCGACCCGTATACTATCCTGAATCACACCAACTCGGAATAACGAGGTCTCTATAATTTTTATCACATGGCAAAGACAGAATGCATTCCACTAATGTTTTAGCGGCTTAATTGTGCTTTAATACACAAATAATACTAATTTGAATATGTTGTCGATTATCTACTAGTAACATTAAAATGAAAATTATCCTTATATATTATTTCTGTAGCCTGATTTTGGTTTCTACGCCAGATTTTCCTCAATTCGTGATCGATTTCTTTGATTTACACCTTATTTTAAAGATTATTATACTGGCTACTGACGAAAAATAGACCCACGGTCTAAAAATTGTTTTTTTTTTCTACCAAAAAACCTGTTTTAAAGAACCAGAATGAGGTTTTTGTTTAAATTTATAACTTTAACTTGCACTGTGACCGGCAGAGCTGAATAGCTTGATCGGCAGAGCGTTCTCGTGGTAACCAGGAGAATGAGGGTTCGGGCCCCAAGTCCGGACAATCTGCATCAAAAAATTAGAGAAACATCGCGCATTAAATGAATACTTAATTAAGTAAATAAAAAAGATGAGGGAGTAAAATAAATGCAAAGGAAACGCTCCTTGCTGTTCTGGAAACGCGATATAACATTGTGCTAATTTACTTCTGAATTGTAAGTTTTTTTTTTTTTTTTTTTTTTTTTTAAGCTTTGGCTCTGGTAAGAAAATTAAAGCATAATGTAAGCGAAATTATAAGTATCAGGTTTCAAATTTCAGTCTACAATGCAAGTGTTTTTTGTTCAGAAAAACCTTTTAAATCGTATATTGAAATATAGATTCTTCTAATGAGTTTTTGACGCTTTGTACAAATAAAAAGCAAAATACTACCTCAATTTGAAGAGCAAAATATATTTTGTTCTTCTTTTTGCAAAAAAAAAAAAAAAAAAAAAAACGAATAGCTTATCACATTTTTACTACATTCGAAAAGCTACGCTTCAAATAGAGCATAGTTCAATTTATTTTGTATTTTAACCGTGCTGTTAAATGATGAACGCGTGCTGCCATCTAAGTTATAACGGTTCAAGCAGCCTGCGGTAACGAATTGTAAAAATTTTCAAAAATAAAAACATTTCTCTTCAATATCGTATCTTATATATTATTCGCTTCTCATTTTAAAACTTATCAGGCTGGCTAATGACGAAAAATAGACTTACGGTCAAAAAATCAAGTTTTCGAAAACGCACCTTGCTGTTTGAAAACCTTGATGCAGCCTGTAGTTCTTATGCATTTTTTTTTTTTTTTTTTTGCAAAGTTTTAATGCAGTTTTCCAATTTTTTACGTCGCTTTCGGCAAAAAAAAAAAAAAAAAAAAAAGCCTGTGTGTGTGTGTGTGCGTGTGTGTGTGTTCATATTTTAATAAAGCTTAAAAGCACTGGAATTAGTTGTTTGGTTAAATTGATAATTTTTTTTCGGTAGAGCGTTTGGCTATAAACTATATGAACTTCGGGCAAGCTTGGGTTGTCCGACATAATATCAAATGTATATTAGTATTACGCATTACATGACTCATAACATACACACGTAATAAAATAAATGCAGTGGGAATGCTACTTGGTGTTTCTACTCCTTTATGCAACTTACAGTTATCATTCAGATAAGTTGACTGTTAATCGAAGGGTGTTCTTCCTTTTTTTTAAGCTTTGACTCCATCCAGATCACTTAACATAATGTAAGCATAAAAAAGTATTAGATTTACTTCAAGGAAATCCTTTTTGTGCAGAAAAACATTTCCTTTGTATGCTGAAATGTAGATGTTTCTTATAGCAGTGTTCTACCTTTTGTACAAATGAAAAAATACTACGCCAAATTAAAACTATGATTTTCACCCTGTAAACCTTTAATTTTTTATTCGTGCAAAGACGATATAAAACATTAAAATTATTATCAACTTCATTAGTAAGAAATCATTTTCTACTCCTCTGCTTTCTGCTGAAAAAAAAAATACATTTTGTCTACGTTCGAAAAATTACACTTAAAAAACGGACTCAGTTCAACTGGTTTTGGTTTTGAATTTTAAGTGTTCGATTAAAAGAGAAACATGTGCGGGCATTTAAGCCGTAACGGTTAAAGCAACCGTCTATGTGAAAGAGTTCAATATTCAAAAGTAAAAGCACTTATTTTCAATCTAATTTATTACTTCTCAAGAATGTCGCTACGTGGGATCTTCGTCATTCTTTAATCAAATTCCATGCTTTACGAATAATTTTAAATCGTTTTGTTACTGATGTCTTTAAATTACATGCCTCCTTTTCTGCGCTTACTTTTTTTCGGTTCTTCTTCATAATGTTTTTCCTTTGAAATTTTTAAAGAGCGAAATGCCTTATGAAACGATGCAAAGCACAGAGCGGAGTTCCACACGGGTCGACTAGTACTAAATATTTTTATTCTTTAAAAGTTTTTAAACTGTATGCACAGAAAAACACCGACCCGTATACTATCCTGAATCACACCAACTCGGAATAACGAGGTCTCTCTAATTTTTATCACATGGAAAAGACAGAATGCATTCCACTAATGTTTTAGCGGCTTAAATGTGCTTTAATACACAAATAATACTAATTTAAATATGTTGTCGATTATCTACTAGTAATATTAAAATGAAAATTATACTAAACATTTTTATTCTTTAAAAGTTTTTAAACTGTCTGCACAGAAATACACCGACCCGTATACTATCCTGAATCACACCAACTCGGAATAACGAGGTCTCTCTAATTTTTATCACATGGCAAAGACAGAATGCATTCCACTAATGTTTTAGCTGCTTAAATGTGCTTTAATACACAAATAATACTAATTGAAATATGTTGTCGATTATCTACTAGTAATATTAAAATGAAAATTATACTAAATATTTTTATTCTTTAAAAGTTTTTAAACTGTGTGCATAGAAATACGCCGACCCGTATACTATTCTGAATCACACCAACTCGGAATAACGAGGTCTCTCTAATTTTTATCGCATGGCAAAGACAGAATGCATTCCACTAATGTTTTAGCGGCTTAATTGTGCTTTAATACACAAATAATACTAATTTAAATATGTTGTCGATTAGCTACCAGTAATATTAACTAACCAAATATTAAACGTTTATGTATCATTCATTTAAACCCCGAACATTGCTAGCTGCCAGTTTTTCATTAAGCGTCTCTTATACTTTTATTCTCCTTGCATAAAAGCTAGTAATATAATCTCATTCTTATGTAGACACATAATGACTTGTACTAATAAATTGAATTTATGATGTGTGTGCAACGTTTAATCTGTTCTCGTGACGTTTTTCAACGCGCAATAGTGCCAAACATTAACCTCACTCATATATTCTTAATTTTGCGTTATTAACATATGTTCATTATAACTATAACGATGATAAAGGGATGGAAAATATTGTATCCTACTTACGTAAATTCAAATTACACGCTGCTTTCTCGGTCCTGCCTATACCGTAACTTTGAGGCATTACTATTTTATACATCTGAAAAGTAAGAATAATGTTGCGACCCAATAGGAAATGCGTCGATATCTCACTTAGGGTCAGAGGCGGATACAGACCTCAATTTTAGGAGAAGGTCATCGCAAAGAAGGACAACCCCTCCCACACGTCTCCTATAAACCAGCTTACGGTTTTAGGTGCGAAAATTTTCTGAAATCGCTTGGGTGTCAATAAAAAGCATTAAATCGGCAAGAAATAAGTTAGCTGATAGAGCAGTAACGTAGGTAATCTCTTTTATCAACAATGAAAAGAATTAAGAATTTAAATATTCACTTTAAAAATTGGATTACTGACGCCGTTTGAATTTTATTCATTAAATATTAGAACACAATCAGGACGGTTTAGGGGGGGGGGCGATCATGTCCCCATAACTCTCCCATTCTATCCACCCCTGACACCGATAATTTGAAACAACATATTTGGCAATTAAATAATCCGAATGTTGTGCTTCATAAAACAGAAAAAAATGTAACCCACAGAAAAGAATTCTCCAATCCAGAACAATTTTTGGCGTAGTTTTTAGTTTTTCAAACGTTTTGTAAGCTTTTTTTTTTTTTTTAATGTGTTGACTAAAAGTACTCAAATATTCTTTTTACATTTAAAAATAAAAACTTTCTAATGCAGACACGAATGTGATCATATAGTTTTCTGGCAAAAAAAAAAAAAACAAAAAAGGTAATTCCTGAATTTATCACAAGTAAATAATATTCAATGCGGGGCACATTACCCTGTCGTGTCATCAGTGGGGCAAATAATCTGTAATCAGGTGGGGCATATTACCTTTTGTCAAGATTAAACGCCCCACCACCTCTCGTTCAAACATCAATCCAATTTTCCTGCGATCAACGGTAAGGTTCTTGATGATGTCCTCTTACTGTAAAAACAGATAATTTAACAGAATATTGGACGCTTGTTACTTTAACAAAAATTCTTAAACGTACTAATTTGGATCAAGGTTTTAAAAGCGTCGCTCTTATTTTTCACTTTGCTATAACGCAGTAATTTCCCCTAAAAATTCACCAAAAATGGCTGTATTGTATGCATAATACTTCTTTAATACACAAAAACTCTAACTTTTGGCACAGGCGAACTCTATAACTGAAATCGTGAAATATAGTTACTGGGGCGACTTGTCTGACGGGACATGATACCCCAACTTACTCCATGTACATCATTTGGCACGCTTGAAAACTTGGAGATTATTTTTATTTTATTTATTGTGCTATGTTTAGTGAAAGTTGTATATAACTCTTTTTCTTTTCTGGCGACACCATAGAATAGTTTGTCTTTTCAGTCGACTTTGCAGCAAAACCATCTATTAAGCAAAATAAATAGTTCAGTAAAATGAAAAATAATCCGCTTAAAAACTAATGCAGACCATAAACAAAAATAAAACGATAAAATTTAAAAAAAAGTTAAATTAAAATAATTTGAAACTCCGTTAAAATAATTCGCCAACTAAAAAAAAAATGATTGTTCCATAAAAATGCCAAGTAATCCGTCGCATAAATTTCATTGCTTCATTAAAAAAACATTTACAAAAAAAAAAAAAAAAGAATTTACTCAGACCTTTAAAATCATTGGGGGGTTGGGGGATGATAATTAGCATGATGTTTCTTCTAATAACACAAATTTTAATTCGCAGTTTATATAAGTTTTCTTACCAAACGTTTGTTGGATTTTATCAACAATCTACAAAACGAGGCTGTAGATGACCTACGCTGCTATTATTATTATTACCATGCTATTCCTATTTGAATCATGCTGTGCCAATTTGAAAATCAATTTTTTAAAGTATTAAAGAAACCTCTGTCGTTTTAAGCGAGTGTGCGACTTTTTTGCTCTATCCGTGAATTTCTGAGATCTTTCGAACAATTTTTGTTCGAATCGGACTATTCACCGCAGACCGGGACAAACACACTTTTTCCCTACCTCGAAACCCAAATTTCCAATTTTTATGTTTTCAATATTTATTTAATTATTAAATTTTTCTTTGACTTTTTTGTTCGTTTTTAGCGATATTTTTAACATGCATAATAATAAAAATAACATTGTTATTAATAATAATAATAATAACAATAATTATTATTATTATTACTATTACTATTAATTATTATTATTATTATTGTTATTATTATTATTATTGTTATTATTATTATTATTATTACTATTACGTATTTTTTTATTATTATTATTGTTTTTATTTTTATTATTATTATTAATAACAATGTTATTATTATTATTTGTAATATTATTATTAATAACAATGTTATTATTAGTAGTAGTATTATTATTATTAATAACAATGTTGTTGTTGTTGTTCGAGAGAGATTTATTCAATTTGAAAGTTTGAAAAATACATTCCGCTTTGTAACATGCCTATAGACTACATAATTTGAAATAATGGAAATAACTGGATTTATGCTACATTAAGAACCGTGATTCATAAACGGAAGCAGTTGAATTTCAAAGCAGCTTAACGTGGGGGGAAAAGTGAGAATTTGATTTACGAAATTAAAGAAAAACTTTCTAAAAATACGGTAGATATAAATAACCCAAAGATATATTAACAATCCTCATTCCACTCAACAAAAAAAAAAAAAAAAAAAAATCAACTGAATGCGATTTATTGACAAAAGACTTTTTTTTTTCAATGGAAACTTGCTACTGCTATTTTAACGATGTTTCGGGGTCACATATTGGCATAAAAAATTTCTTCAGTTAATTTTCAAAAAATTATAAATATTTCATTATATAAATTCACATTCCTTATTCATTTATTTATTTATACAGAAGATAAGCCGTTTCACATGCATAGAGGACTTCATACAAAGCAACTTAGCCCAGGTTACGATCAGGACAGATTTACAACACAAAAGAGGAAATAACACCCACAACACAGGCAGGAATCGAACCCACGAACTCCGGCTCAGAAGACGGAACTTCTACCAGCGACGGAGGTCGCTCGGCTTTTCAAGTTGACTTTATTTTTTTGCTCTTTACTTGGACAGGCAAAACTAATTGTTTTTAAAAATATGCAAAAGCGATTGCAAAACATAAGGGGTCAACATTCAAGTTTTTCGGTTGACAGCTATTCGGTGCTGGGGCCTTCGTGGTTGATAGGTCAGAAGTGCTAGTTCTGAAAGTTGCAAACGTGCAGTAAAAGAGGTCGTGGATTAGATTATTGCCTTCTCCCTGAGTCTAACTTTATTTTTACACTCGGCGTAAATTTCATCTGGGCTTGTGCTATCTTTGCTTTGTGATACGCACTGTAAAATGTTTGTAATAATAATTGCAATATTATAAAATTTTCAGTGGTTTTAAAGATAAATTCTTAGTTCCCCTTTTACTCGCTCATTTTTCAAGTGGCACCACTAACTTTTAGCTACCCACCGGCTACTTTTTAAAAATTATGATGAGTAAATTTGATTCTATTTTCAAAAAGGATTACCATATAGCTGCACATTCAATACATTACACATTAGCTTGGCAGTTTTCATGCAGAATGAGAAATTACCAAAAAAAAATATATCTGTCTTAGTGACGACGAGCTGTGAGCCTGATTTATTATTTTTTTGTGGATTAATTTTTCTTCTCAACCGCTGGTCACCTGTCCGTGGAGAAATTCGACTGGTCTTCAGAAACTTTTTTTCTCTCCAAAATAAAGACTTGTTCTTATTTAAAATGTAATCAGTAAGTAGTACTCAATGCGATGTATTTTACGTGGATTTTGTAATTAATTTTCCATGATTTTTCTTAAAGATTTTTTAAAAAATCTTTTATTGTTACAATAATTCCTTTATAACAGTTCTAAAATACCAAGAAAAGATATTTTTATTTGTTTAGCAAAAAAATAAAAAACAATAAAAACCTCACTCGTTTTCGAATTTTTTTTCCCAGAAGTTTTTGCCGGTTGCTGGGTCAAACGAGCTGATGTGTGCATCACATGACTTCCTTTTACACCAATTTAATGTCATTTCCCCATTATTGGCAATTTTAAAATGAGATTTAATAGTTAACTCTCTAAATATCACCAACAGCGGCCAAATTGAAAAAAGATTTTTAAAAAAAATCGCCAAATTTGTCGCTAAGTTGGCGACAAAACTAGGCGACCAAAAGAATGGCGATATATCTCTAAGTGTCCGCCAAATTACAACACCACTTGAGTTTGCATCGAAATTAACAATGATTTCCCCCCAAAAAGGTGCAAAAGACTCCTTTAGAAACACCCGAATGCAACCAAAAGGGGAGGTGCACAACTAGACTCTACTAAGAGTCTACGTACCGAGTTTCAACTTTCTAGGACATATCATTCTTGAGTTATGCGACATACTTACACACATACGTAGAGGAAGACCGCTTATATTGGACCACTGCTTAAATTGGACCGGGGGCTTAAAATCTAGGGTAGAGTTCTGTGCTGAACTCTGCCGGTGGAAATACAAAGATTTGTGTCTGAAACATTTGAGGATGAAGATTCGTCACATTTCGATCTGCATAGCTTGAGTATGATGTGATTTGTGTAAAAACGTGTTCGATCCTATTTTGAAAACTTGAACCTAGTAGAATAATTCTAAAATTTGTGAGCTGAGAAAATTGCTTTTATAGTATTATTAACAGTATTTAATGGGGATTACAGCAATGTATTTACATGCACGATTGGGAAACTTGTTGACAAGGAATAAATAAAAGAATAAAAAATGGCGTGTTTTCCTTTATTGTACCGAAAATGTTTCCTATATCGGACCGGTGGTCCAATTTAAGAATATGTAATTAAGCAAGCCTTTTTACTTATCACGTTATAAAATAAATGATTAGTGTAACTTAGTAACGTGGTTTGGATCATTTTGAGCATATTTTAGCACTAATTAAGGAAATTCAATTTTGACTGCTTTTTCCAAGCACACTTTCTAGAAGCTACCATCTGTAAAACTAGGTGTTTATCCAATAAGATTTAATTTTAGTTTTGTTAAATATAGTTTTTCGATTTGGCTGAAAATTTGTGCTTGTTCACGTTACTTCTTGATTGGTTATTTTATTAATTACAAGGACCGGTAGTCCACTTTTAGAACATGAAATTCAAACAAACTTTTTGATTCTTTTATAGAAAATAATTTAGTGGTGACAGCTTTGACTTCATAAAATACATTTTTTTTTTCTTCTTTTCTTTTTAGGCAGACGCTTCAATTTCAATTTTGTTAGATAAAATTCCTTTTGTTTTTAAATTTGACTGAAATATGTGCTCGTTAACCTTTTATAAAGCTAATTTCTTCATTAATTACAAGCTACGTTAATTTCTATCATTCTTGGTTTTAGAAGATGTTTAAAACGGGAAATGTGGTTCATAGGTGGGGATAATAATGGAAAGAGCCTTAGCTGTTTGTAGGAATTAGGATATGAGGCTATGCTATAAACTTGGCTAACGATAACGGCGTAATAATGCTTCCTCTTCCAGCACACACTAAGCATCGTTTGCAGCCCTTTGACGGGGCCTTTTTCAAGCGTTTGCCCACATATTTCAATAGAGCATGTGATGCGTGGATGCGTGAACATCCAATGAGGTCCAATGCCCAAATAAAATAAGAGAACTGTTAGGTGACTCTTATGAACAAACTGCAAGCTTAGCCAATATTTTGTGAATGAATTTTCTGGAACAGGAGTTTGACTTATTAGTATAATTGTATTTAATAACAGCGACTTTGCAACAACCGAATCAGAAGTTTGAAGTCCAGATGAGACTACCAAAGTAAACATGCTACTTGTTTGGTGTCAGCTGATGCTCAAGAACAATTTACGGATAAAATTAACACAAGTTCCGAGGAATCAGTGGTTAGTTCTCATCAAGTTATGATTGTCGGTTCTATTGATTTTTTAAGGCGGCACACATGTTACCTTTGCATAAAAAATGAAAGGCCGAAGGAGGAAACCTACTTCGGCAAACGTTATAACGTCATCGCCAAAGAAAAAGGACACAGAACAAAAGAGGCCGCAAAAGAAGGAGCAAAAAACCGCACAAAACAACTGAACTTGCAATATTTACCATAGAGATGAAGTGCAAAGCATGATTTAGTATATGAAAGGCCATCAGTGGGTTCATCAACATAGTGCCAAGTTAGCCCAAACCCAAAGCAAAGGAAATTCTGTTGCAAATCCTGTAAAAAGACTTATATTAGTCCAGGATCTGACAGCACTTCTGTAGGAAAGTTCGAGTAGGGAGAGTTTCTTTTCAAAAATGTTTAGTAGATGTCCTAGAAAGTATTTTGGACTCGGGTGGACATCCGCCACCTGGTCACTTCTCCTGCTATGACGTCATCAAAGATGGCGGCCGCTCGCTCTCATAAATGCTTAGCACTTCGATAGGAAGATTGAGTACGGAGAATTTTTCTTCAGAAATGTTCAGTAGGTGTCTTAAAAAGTATTAAGAGCTTATGTGGACGTCTGGCATTTCGTACATTTTTTAGCTATGACGTCATCAAAGATGGCGGGCGCGCGCTTTCGTCCCCATATAATCCCAAATTTATGTTAATACTTAACCAACAAAAATGAAAATTTGGCCAGTAAGTTACAATTAGTGTACAAGTTATAGTTACAAGGCGAATAGCAATGTATTTTTACTACTGCCATAACTTAATAACTATTTTTTTTTAATTTTTTTGTTGCACTTAATAAAATTATATTTAAAAGGGGTTGTTACGAGTTGGTTGCAAACCCGTACTATTACACTTATAAAAAGAGCAACAGGTTACTTCATTTGCTCTGCAAGTACAGGAAGATTTGGCACATTTCAAGCAATTACATGCTTTAATAAAATCAGTTGTAAATATCTGTAAGTTCTTTTCTGGCATGAAATCATCATCTACCACTGCAAAACCAAATTCACAAGGATCTACGTCAACAGCAACGTCGTCAATACAATGTCGTTGTAGGTATGTGGAAAAATATGATCTTAATAAGTGGCTCAGTTTTTCTGCTAGTAGGCGGCAAGTTATCAGTGTCAATATTTTTCGCATGATGATACAGCCATAACCTAAATTCATCTAAAGATTTACAGAATGACCCTTTTTGCGGTACTTGCAAGTATTCTTCTGCAGATTTAAGGCTTTGCTCTATATAAATCCAGTCAGATTATACGCCAAAACTCTCCAAATACTCTACAGATGCACAATGAAGAGCAGATTTTTTGTTACCAAATCTACTTGTATAATCTGATCCAGATAGTGCGTGGATGGCAGGAAACAACGAACATAAGTTTTCACTTATTTTTTGCTGAATATCATTAACAGATAAGAATCATGTAGAATCACCAACTCCAGTACACACCCAAAGTTCCTGAACACCAAATCGTTAAAGAGTAAGATAGTGAAACGAAGCCAACACCATTATATCAGTGTCGGCGCTAACAATAACGATTTTAGTGAATCCACACAGGAGTGCATGTTTTGAATGAATAAACATTCTGAAGTCAGCTTCCTCTACTGTCAGTTTAATTCTGGGTGATTTATCTGTTTTCCACTTTGCACAGATGTACAGTTAAATATCACATCATCTTCTTCACCACCATGAAAGGCACTAAAAGTGTGGTTGGTATTATGTGGTGTTTGAGTCAAAGAAGCTGTCACTGTATCAGCAATGAACTTTTGCAACGTCAGTTTGTTTCTTGAAGATCCCCAAAAGCTGCTGAGTTGGACAGGCAATGGAAGATCTTCTGAGATTTTGACCACATCTACAACGATGCTACTACATTGTCTTTGCACCCTTTCAGACTTTTCAGGAGAAAATTTGCGATAACTGTTAAAAATGTAATCTACTCTTCCACAGTACTTGGTGACGCTCCCGATGTAAGACGAAAAAGCTGAAACAGCTCCACCGAAGGTTTTATTTTTATTTGTCATAACCTTTCGTACAGAGTTCATGACGTCAACTATAAAGCAGGTTTTATCGTCAGACTTGAACCAGGTATTATCACTGGTGCTACCATAAGATGTTTCCAGTTCTTTTAACAATGCACTTTTTTGTGGTTTTACCAATAGCCCTTGGTCATTGAGCAATGAACAGTTTTCAGATAGCTCATACCTCGTGTGATACCAGTTTCCGATAAGCATGGTTTAACTGATATGTCTTGCTGTTTATCTTGGAATAGTTTGTACACATTGTCATGAGAGCCTCCTATACCGGATTCAGTAGATTCTTCTTAGTCAAAGTTATCGAAAGCGCCAACCGTATATGAATCTGTCTTAAAATGACTGGGCATTGGCATTGCAGTAGGAGACTGTTTAAGAGCATATTGTGCAAGATTATCGTGGTGACGAATGACCTCACTGTAGCTGACACTGAAGCCGAGATGATTCAAGCTTGTTATCAATGTTTTACTTTAGCATTTCTCATGTATTTCTTCGCCCATCATCATATGTAAAGAAGTTTTTTTAGTTCCACGATGCATGTTATAGTACATTATTTGTAATAACGCTTGTGCCTTAAGATACCACTTCTGAGAGTACTTCTTTTCTTCCTCTTCTTGTTCATTGTCAACTTCTTTCATGGAGTTTGGATCTACGTCAAATAATGTACTGAAAAAGTTTATTAAAACATCAGGTATTTTACTTTTAGTCCAAAATCTTTTAAGGTCTTGCACATCATCAAATTTATCGCGGAGCTCGAAATCAAGCCCCTGCAATACGTCTCTTAGTAGAATGGCGCATTCTGTTACAAGATTGCAGCTTCTAAGGACATCTGCTACTTCTTCTGTTCGAAGATTCGCAGAAAAAAATATAATCGGTTTGTTTGCCTCTTTAGGTTTGGCAAAAGTAATGTCATTTTGAAAGCAATCACACAGCATTAGTTTAGGCTCTGCTGATTAGGCTTGTTGCTGATTTTGATGCCCTCATTTTGTATATTAAACTTGTCTCGAATGTAACTGAGCGTGTATCCATAGCCTTCATGCAGTCCAGATTCGATGTCATGAGTTATAAGCGAAAAGGCTGCCACCTTTTCTGAAACTGGGGGTGTACTCTTGTCATTTGCTTCAAGTTTTCGTTTGTACTTCAATAAATATCCAGAAATACAATTGTCATGGCACAAAAGATCGATGTCGAAAACACTTGATACATCCTCCAAATAACAAGTGCAAGTGAAAACATCATCTTGTAAGTATAATATGGCTTTTAACAACTCCTTAGCTCTCGGAAACTCACTTATTCTGTACTTCTCGCAAATGCGATTATGTGTTACATGGTTACAGATGATACACAATTGTAATCGATGAGGAATACCTCCTGCTTGTGGACTGTGATAACGTGCACGCTTCCTTTCAGATTTCTTTAAACGTTCCTGCACATTCGACTGAGCAGTAATGATGCCGTCAACTTTATCTTTTGATTTTTCCTTCTCATTTTGAAGCTGTAAAAGAGGTTTCTTATGACAGTATCGCTTATAGCATGCATTATTCATATGGTAGTACAACAACTCTTCCTCACTTAACGCGTTCAAACGCTTAGTAACTCCGTCGTTACGCAACTTTGTAGCGGCCATGATTTTTTCACGACGATCTTCTGTACTTATCACACTATTGTCGCTTTAATTACAGATAATGCAAATCTTTTCAACTGGTTTGAGGTCTCTTATGCTGTCTTTTGACACCCTCGACAAGTTAATAATATCCATATCTCAATTTTATTTTGATAAATCTCGAAAAAAAGAAACATTCCGAGTAACAGCGCTTCATCATCTCAAGAACCACCCTCTGTCGCACTCATAACACATCATATAATTCAATGGATGCCAACTTACTACTTCGAAGAATAACAACGCGCTTGAATGTTATGTCTGCGCCACCTATAGTGGCGCGCCTAAGTGGAGCGATTAATAAACATTCTGATTGATTAGTTACACCAGGTGAAAACGGTAAATAAATATTTTTTTTACGTAAATAGTTTTTGAGTATAATTTTAAACGGTCGTTCAACGATTGACAGTTGAAAAAATAATTTTAAAGAGTGAATTTTAAAAAAGGAAAATAGATAAAAAAAACAATAAAATAAATTGTTTCTAAACTACTTTTTCGGGAAAACTTTAACACGGTAACTTAAAAGTAAACTAGTTAATATAAATTAGTATAAAAATGTGCAAGAATCACGCAAAAAAGTCAAGTATTAAAATAAATATGAGCATTTATGTGATCGAGATACCACCATGTTTGATGACGTCATAGCAGGAGAAGTGACCAGGTGGCGGATGTCCACCCGAGTTCAAAATACTTTCTAGGACACCTACTAAGCCTTTTTGAAAAAAAATTCTCCCTACTCAAACTTTCCTACAGAAGTGCTGTCAGATCCAGGACTATATAGTTCAAATGCAAGTTATTATATCATTTACTGTTACGGTCCAATTTAGGAAGCGCATAGTTCAATATAGGCGCATATATTCCTAAATTGGACTTTTGCAACTTTGTCAAAAATAATTTTTTTTTAAAATTATCGTCATATTTTCAGAAAATGTGAGTACCTATGGTGGTTCCTAATTAAATTTGTTTTCGGATGCCCTATTTTTTATTTTTGTTTTGCTTCTTATTTAGCGACACGAGTCTCTTGTTCTTAGGGGATCCAATATAGGCGGTCTTCCCCTACATACGCACATACGTACATACAGACGTCACGAGAGAACTCGTTGTAATTAACCCGGAAATCTCCAAAATGTATATTTCGAGAGTCTATTCGTTTTTAGGTTTTTATGCACGTGTGGTCAGATCGAAAAAAAAAAAAAAAAACTCAACATTCATTCGGGGCCGAGCAAAATGGAAATTAAGGTGGGTTTTTGAGTTTAAATTTTTTCGCGAATACAATACTTCCTTTTTTGTAAAAGGAAGTAAAAAGGTTGAGAAACTCTGTTCTAAAGTAACTACATCCCTTAAATATTTATTTTATGGCTCATGTTTTCCCGTATACAAATACACGCATTATATACAGAGAATTTCCGTCAAATAGACATATGAATTGACAGATTTACTTCTTGGGATATTCCGACTCTGAGAAATCTATATGATGATGCTAATTTAGCTTTCACGTGCCAAAGATTCGTCGTGGAAATCGTAAATCTTTCTCCCACCCCAGAGGGAGAGAGAGAGAAGTATACAAGCTACATGCCCCCACTCAACACTCGGTCCTTCATCAATCCGTCGAATTGGCTGAGCGAGTTCCGCAATATCCCAGGAGACTGACACCTGAGAAGAGCGGTCGGCCGAAAAGGCGAATCTGATGAATGAGCGCTCACCCAACCTGAAACTCCCTGTTACGCTTTTTCCTCTCCCTCTTCTTGCAAGGTGAGGGAAGGGGGGGGGGGGGTGAGAGGGGCGAGACTCATATCGAGAGGGAGCCCGCTTTGTGAGGATACTCTGCGAAACGGATATCTTGATTTCCTTTTTCTATCTTCTTCCTCAGCTTTCATCAAGTGGGTGAGGAAATATTACAAGTTGGGAAGTTTGTTTGACTTTTTTTCAAAAGCTGGAAAGTTATTGGTAAGTTTAGGTTACGTATGTGTACTTTGAGGGTGATGACAAGGCTAATTTCAATCGTAAAGTGCAGTACGTGAGAGTACACATTGAAATATGAAATGAAGGAAGTTTTCATCACATGACGGTTTAAGAGATCAAAGAAATACATTTGATTTCCCTCGAAGCAAAGGAGGTGAGCAGTGTTGGATTACCATTTTATTTGGAGTACCACTTTAGGGGAGGTAATGCTTAAGATTATAGGGTTTTGAGTAAGAAAAGCTTCTGAAACTGCTAGGTTGTCACCAGTGGCGTATCTAGCACGGGTAACACCAGGGGCAGTAAATTGTGGTGTCACACCTCCCCCCCCCTACAAACGCAGAAAAAAAATAAATAAATAAAATAAATAAATAAATTTTACACATGAGAAAATGAAATTCTTGAAACCACACTTTTGGTATCAGTTCCCTCCAAAGGGTGCCTCACAACGCAAGCGCTCCCCTCCCCCCGTGATGATGCAACTTTGTTTGATAGAGTACATTTAATTTATATAAAAGGAGGAGGGGGTGGGATTTCGAATTTAAGTATTTATATATTTTTTTAATTTGCCCTTTAAGCACCCCCTCCCCCTCCTGCGCGCTGCGGAGTCTGCGGGTACGCAGATCCGAGCCCGACTTTCAGAAATTTGACAGGATTTAAGGTAAATTTTTTAAAAAATATTAAAGTATTAGAACTGAATTCGTACATTTTTCAGTACCAAAACGCCACTGAAAAATTATTGAATCCTGAGTTTGGATTAATTTATTTGAAACGAGAATTAGTGTTCTTGAAAAGCACTTTAGATACGTCGTTTAGTTGAGTTCCGGCATCTATTCACAGCTAGTAAAGTATCCACTTGGAGTTTTTATTCATAATACACCTGCGGCAAATGATTAGAAGCATAACGGCAAAATTATTAAGGAATAACAAAGCAAAAACAAATACTAAACATGGAACTTCTATTTTTAAGACTAAACATACCACGGTTAAACGATCGGTTCTAGTAGATAACGATGCTCAACAAGACAACAAGTATTACTCAAAATAAACAAAACACAAATAACGAAACAAACAAACGAATAATATATTAACTGTATATAATTAATAGAGAAAGTCATAAAGTCAAATATGCAGAAGCAAAGCACTTTTTTCAATGCGAAATTTAATAGTCGATCTTTTGATCAGTTAGGGGTATGTTTAGTGTTAAAATTTTACTCTTGATCAGTACCGGAATTTGATATGAAACGAGCTGATGTCTACATCACATGACTTCCTTTTACTCCAATTTAGTGTCATTTCCACTTTACTGGCAATTTTAAGGTGATTCAATAGTTTATTCTCTAAATATCACCAACAGAGTGACCAAATTAAAACCTGCTTTAAAAAAAAATAGTCAAATTTGTCGCCAAGTTGGCGACAAAACTTGGCGACCAAAAACCTGGCGGTATATCGCCAAGTGTTCACCAAATTAACAATGATTTCCCCCCGAAAAGGGGCAAAAGACCCCTTTAGAAACAACCGAATGCAACAAAAAGGGAAGGTGCAAAACTAGA
The DNA here is from genome assembly GCF_026930045.1 of Uloborus diversus. Taxonomy (NCBI): domain Eukaryota; kingdom Metazoa; phylum Arthropoda; class Arachnida; order Araneae; family Uloboridae; genus Uloborus; species Uloborus diversus. Next base: position 90,263,156 of record NC_072734.1, read on the forward strand.
CCCCACTAGTAGTCTACGTACCAAATTTCAACTTTCTAGGACATACCGTTCTGACATACATACGCACATTCGCACTATACGCACATACAATACATACATACGTAAATACAGACGTCACGAGAAAACTCGTTGTTATTAACTCGGGAATAGTCAAAATGGATATTTCGCGTGTCTATACGTTCTTTGGCACTTATCCACGTGTGATCGAGTCGAAAAAAAACTCAACATTCATTCGGGGGTGAGTAAAATGGAAATTAAGGTCGTTTTTTGAGGTAATTTTTTTTTTTGCGAGTACAATACTTCCTTTTTTGTAAAAGGAAGTAAAAAGCCCTATTACTGAGTATCATTAGCACATCGTGTGTCAATCCACCTTAAACGCTTGTGAAATTTCAATGTAACTGTCATACATACACTTCAAGAAACATCATCAAGCACTCTTAATTTTTTGATTTCTTTGACTCACCTACCGATTAACATCTGAAGCGAAATTTTTCATGTGGTGAAAATAATTTCAATACAACAAATTTATTTTAAATTACAAAACAATTTTTTTTTTCAAAACTTACCAGGAATCCATTCTTGAAAAGCCTATTAGATGAACGTGCTGTTATTAAATTCAATTTATCTCAGATTAATTTCACTATAAATACTTAATTCTACCGCACAATACTTTGAAGAATTTGGTAAACTCTGAAACTGAAGCAGTTATAAATATCTTCTGTAGCAGGAAAAAAAGAAAAAGGAATGTTTGGCGTAGATGCAGAAATTTCATTTGAAATAGATGAAGTATTTTTTGAAGTGGGAGTTTTGGCACTGTTGCTATAATTTTTAAAACCGAGTTTGATAACAAGACTTGTCACACCCCTTTTTTTACGGCTGTAGACAGACAATACTACGTCGTAAACAAAACATATTTTAGAAGAAAAGAACAAGAAACATAGACTAAGAAAGGCAAAGCCTCACAAAAGTACACATCCGCTCTAGCCAACAGCTAAAAAATTATTTTATGCTACATTAGACGCAATTACACATACAAAAATTTGAAGCTTCTGAAAATGGGTCTCTTCTCTCCACAGAACAAGGTAATTTATTGATTAATTTTTAAAATTAAAGATATTTAACTGAGCTACACAGTGAACGAGTTATACACGGCATATAGTACAAGTGAGAAAGAAATTTACTTCATAAAAAGAACCTCACCCAGGTTGAGAACGGGAATCGAAACCGCTTCCGATTTTATTGCACGCGGGCAGCTGTCGGAGCTGGTACTTCTGACCGCTTCGCTCAAGTTGTCCCCGCGAATATTCAATTACTGCAGATAAAAACTCTAGCTGCCTATTTTGAGGCAACGCAGATCTTCAGTAAAGAAACATCCCGTACTATTTATATTTATTCAAGTGACATTCACAGATATTCAGCGGTGTCGCTACAGCAGGAGGGCTGAGGGGTCTGCCCCGAAAATCACCCGTCTGGGGGTACACAGCAAAGTGAAATTACACCTTTTTGAAAAATATATAGCTAAAATGATTTTTAAGACTACAAATTTTGAAAAATTTCCCTCAAGGTGGGGGGTGTCCCCACAAATTACGATCCCAGGTGTCACTTATGATGTGGTACGCCACTGTTGTAATTAAACATGAAATTAAGCTGCAGAGTTGCATAGCAGTTCATTTTAAAAACAATTACATACACTCAAATGTGTTATACAATGCTTAAAATATGTTATTTTCGAAAAAAAAATTACAAAATTTATAAATTTAAAGCTTTTTAAGGTAGTATTTAAAAAATAAATATATGATTTTTAATGTATTTTATTGAACAAATTCAAGCATTTTCAGAGTGTTGCCACGAAAGGCTTAGGATTTGCAGCAGCAAATAGCGTTTGAATTTTTTTTGTAATTTTTCCTAAAATTGTGTTTTAAAATGAACTTAAGAGTTATGGAAATTACAGAATTGTATAATAGCTCATTTTAAACAGACTGCATGCACTAATTTGATTAGCAACTTGAATAATTTCCGAATTCTTTTTTTTTTTCACAAAATTTTGAAATTTAAAAATTCAGTGAGAGCGTTCAGTGAGATTCATTTCAGTTTGAGATAGTGTCGTCTGAACATTTTGAAGAAAAAAAGAAAGAATTATTTCAATTGTATTTTAGTGAAGACATCCAAAAAATTTCTGAGCGAAACCATGAAGAGATTAGCAGTTACTAAAAAACGTTAGCAAATGTTGCAAAAAAAAAAAAAAAAAAAAAAAAATCCTCAGCATTTACTGCAACAGATTATTCGTTCATGGTCCCAGTCTAAAAATTTTGGATATATTTATTGAAATACACTAAAAATTGTATGATTATATGATGCTGTGGGATGGAAAGGGACGTTGTGCCAAAATTTAAAATTTCGAGATAATCAGTACAAACAGTAGGAAAACTCTCCTCTGTTTTAGGGCTAGAGCTGGTGGATACTGCTATACAGCATGATTTAGAAAAAAACTTTCCAATGAAAGCCTACCTACGATCTGAACTTTAAACGCGTTTTACTCGAAACTATAAAAAGTCCACTTACATCCCTTTGCTTCACACCGATTCATGTATTTTATTGAAAATTTGGAAGGATAGGGCAGACCGGGGCACGTTTACGCAGTGCCGTTTTTTTAAACGAATTTTAATTGGAGAGCCAAACGTCATAACATATTGATGCTGCTCCCTAGCAAACATCCTCACAAGATTTTGAGCATCAGTCGAGCTTCGGTCTAGCATGAAGAAATGAAAATCTGTTTTCGACCAAGTTGAGTAAGTTTTGCGTTGAACGTTTTGAAGCTTATTGGGAATAAACAATACTTAGTTAAGATAGAAAAAATATATTAACATTAGCTGAATTTCATCCTTTTTTGAAAACTATACTTGTATGAACTGAAATGTTTTTTTTTTTTTTTTTTCATGTTAAAAATAAATTTAAACTTTGCGACGGGGCAAGTTCACTCGTTGATGTCTGAGCATCTTTTCGCACGTTCTTACGGTGCCTTACTTCTAAACGTGCCCTGACCTTTTTTCGCTCCGAACTGCCACAAAACTTCTTAGAATTTTCAAGCTATTTAGTTTTGAAAATCACCATTTTGTTTTTAATTGAGTTGCAAATTCGTATCTTATAGCTTACAATCATGTAGTGCTGTCCTCATGCCCGTTCAGCTTTTCCTTTATACAATATTTTGTCTGCAATAAATTTGCTTTATTTTAACGATGGTAAGACATTATGATCAAAACACTAAGAGAACCACGTTAGGTGTCAAAATAAATATGCGCAAACGTGCTCCCTGTCCGGAGCAAGTTTCCGAAAACGTGTCCCGTGTCCGGGGCAGCTTTTCGGAACCGACTTGGACTCAAAAATAATTTTTTTAATATTTAAAAACAGAAACTGAGCAATAACTAAACATACCAATTCTGACTCCATTACTGCTTTATAAAATCGCAATGTCTAAATTTTCCTAAGTTAAGTCATAAAGTTTAGAAAAATCACTTAAAAAAATTCGCGTAAACGTGCCTTAGTCTACAAATACTACGTTAAAAATTTTGAAAAAAACATTTTTTTCTCGAAATAATTCAAGTTTAAATCATATCAAACTAAAGAGCCATATCAAATTAAAGTGCATGCAACAATTTCCAAACTGATAAATTATGCAACTAAATAGCTTTCACACAACATGAGTTATAACATTTTAAAGCCCACCTACAAGTAAAACTAGTATGTTGTAGCCATCACGAAACTTCTTCTATATTTTTCCTTTTTCTGATCCCTCCCCATGCTTGACGAGGAAGCACTATTCCTAACAAAAACAAAATTACACATGCAAAAACTTGACGACCATCCCAATGTCTGAATTATTGTAAAAACAAAACAAAGAGCGAAAATTGAAAGTTACTTTAAAAGCCTTACTTGAATTGATTACAAATATTTTATTTATTAACAAACATAAGATGACAACAGTTAAAAATTTTAAATCATTGAGATAATATTTCCGATCATTTCCATACAATTAAAATCACGAGAAATACGCAGACGACAATCTATTACGATTTATCTTTCTTATTGTAGCATTAATAAAGCTATTTTTATTCGCAAAAAAAAGAAAGAAAAAAAGAAAACTTAATTTGAATTTTGTCATCTTGAATTCAAATTATGTTTTTCGCAATCACGAGTGTGTGTTTGTATGTGTGTGGGGGGGGGGGGTATGTGTATGTGTGTAGACATGTGTTTGTGTCTGTGTGCAGTCATGAGTGTGTGGGTAGTTGTGTGTATGAGTGTTTGTGTGCGTGGGGGCGGGGTATGTGTATGTGTGTGTGTGTAAGCATATGTGTTTGTGTCTGTGTGTATGTGTAGGTGTCTGTATGCATGCGTGTGTGTATGTGTGTATGGTGGTGTTTGTGTGTGCGTGTGTGTTGGTGCGTGTATGTATGCGTGTGTGTGTAGGATTTGGACGCAACCTTGAGACGGTTTTAGCTAGAGGAGCAGCATCGTGAGGCCAGCCGACGCGACGGGTGGTGCTGGCAGAGGGTGGCGCCGCGCCGGTGGGAAAAATGATAGCACGCCAAAAACAGTCAAATAAAAGCAATAAGCAATCGTGATTGCTCAAAAAATCAACACCTCTTGGAGCGATTGGAGTCAAAATTGAATCAAAGCCTGTTTACGTATGAATTCACATATATTCCAAATTTCAACCAGAACGTAGCATTACTTCTTGAGATAGGGCACTCACAATGGAAAAAAAGAACGGGCGATTGCGCTACCCCCCTTTTTAGCTGTTGACACCAAAATAAAATCAGCTCTTATACCCACTAAGGGCTACTTGCTGATAAATTTTTCTTTCATTCCGTTCATTATGTTTGAGTTATTGACACCAAAATTGAATCAGCACCTGTTCCTGTTAATGCCAACATATGGACCAAATTTTGTTTGATTCCGCCTGTTACTTCCTGAGGAATAGCAAGCACGCGTAACTCAAAAAACGTCCCATTGTTCCACCCCCCTTGGAAGAATTCGCGCCGAAAACCAATGGGCACAAGTTCACACAGGGGCACATATGTGTACCAAATTTCGTTCAATTTCATGCGGTAGTTTTTGCTGTAGAGCGGCCACAAAAAACTGGTCACACACAGACGTGACACACACACGGACACACATACACACACACACACAGACAGACAGACATTTTCCAAAAATAGTCGAAATGGACTCAGCACACCTCAAAACGTTCGAATCCGACAAAATTCGAAATTCGAAAATTTGCACGAATCCAATACTTTCTTCTATATATTGGACATGGAAGAAAGTAAAAAGAACTGCTTTTCAACGAATTTCAAAAATTAATTGCTCATCAATTATAAATGATAGATTTTAACTTTCTTCTATATCTAATATGTAGAAGAAAGTATTGGATTCGTGCAAATTTTCGAATTTCGAATTTTGACGCATTCGAACGTTTTGAGGTGTGCTGAGTCCATTTCAACCATTTTTGGAAAATGTCTGTGTGTGTGTGTGTGTGTGTGACCAGTTTTTTGTGGCCGCTCTACAGCAAAAAACTACCGCATGAAATCGAACGAAATTTGGTAAACTTATGTACCCCTATGTGATCTTGTGCCCATGGGTTTTTGGCGCAAATTCCTCCAAGGGGGGTGGAGCAATGAGACGTTTTTTGAGTTATATGTGCCTGCTATTCCCTAGCAAGTAACTGACGGAATCAAACAAAATTTGGTCCATATGTTGCCCCTAACAGGTACAGATGCTGATTAAATTTTGGTGTCAATAGCTCAAACGGGGGTTGAGCTGTAGAACATTTTTTGTTGTCAATTGTGACTGCTGTATCTCAAGAAATAATGAACGGAATCAAACAAAAATGTATCGACAAGTGGTCCCTAGAGGGTATAATAGCTGATTTTATTTTGGTGTCAAAAGCTGAAAAGGGGGTGGCGCAATCGAATGTTTTTTTTTTTTTTTCATTGTGAGTGCCATATCTCAAGAAGTAATGCTACGTTTTAGATGAAATTTGGAATAAATGTGAATCTATTTGCAAATAGGCGTTGTTTCAATTTTGGCGCCAATCGCTCCATGGGGGCCTGATTTTTTTTTTTTTTTTTTGTGTAAATAAAAATAGCTTTATAAATGCAACAATAAGAAAGATAAATTGTAATACTGTCGTCTGCTTATTTCACGTGATTTTAATTTTTGGGAAATAATCGGAAATGTTATCGCACCGATTTAAAATTTTTAACTGTTGCCATCTTATGTTTGTTAACAAATAAAACATATAATTAATTCAAGCAAGGCTTTTAAAATAACTTTCAAGTCGTTCTTTGCTTTGCTTTTGCGGGAATTCAGGAATTTGGACGGTCGTCAAGTTTTTGTGTGCATTTTTTTTTTTTTTTTTTTTTTTGTTGCTGGGAATATTGCATTCTCTTCAAGCATAGGGAGGGATCAGAATTCACAAGAAAGATATAGAAGAAAGTTTCGTGATGGCCACAACATACTAATTAATTTAGGGTGCAGATTAGCGAAGTTTCGTAAATGTTAAATGATCACGTTGAATGCCTTATTGATTTGACGTGAAATGATCCACCACCCTACTAAACAGTTCAAAGACGTTTGTTGTACCTGTCCTGCAAAAAACTAACCAAATTTTTAGCGGTAAAAATTACAGCCATCCGAATTGTACTACATAATGGCAAGTTTGTTTTCAACTTTTTACTTTGTTTGTGCACCCATTTGTATGATTTTCAAATGCTTTACATATTTTATGATTATTGAGGTAATGGCAGGTTAAGTAATGACAGAAATAAACATAAAATAATTGGCAGAAGTCAATGCGTCCATTTTCTAATACGGGGATATTGCGATAATTGGGAATCTGGCGCGGTCGTCTCATTTTTGGCGAAAATAATTTTATTTTGGTAACCCTGCTGATTTATAGTAACCCTATGTGAATAGATGCTTCCGATCTCTTTGTTTTGATTTGCAAAGAAAAATACTTTTCGCGGAGGCGCTGGAGCCAAAAATTGACGCCAATGAAGAAAGATCGCCAGATTCCCAATTATCGAAATATCCCCTCTAATACTTATTTTTTTCTCAAATTTTAATAAAATCAAAAATATTCTTCTCAGTTATTGAAAAGTAATCGGAAAGCTGTAAGAACCAAAAAAAAAAAAAAAAAAAACCTCACATAAGAAGAAAATTTACTTAGTTCCCCTAAAACTTTCGGTTCAATGCAGAAAATTAGTTACGCATTTTTGACGTAAAAATGAAAATTCTCTCTAACGGCAATTTTCTTTGTTACAGTAGCACGTCCGAACGACAAAAATCTGAGCGTCAAAATTCAGAAACTTCAAGAGCCCTAACTCGCACCCTATGAAGTTTTAATAAAATGTTCGAAAATTGCTAAGGGACAGAGATATTTCCGTAAACAATGTTCAGTAAACAATTAAGAGTTAAGTTTTGTTAAATTATGTAACTGTATATTGTAACGCTATGAACTTTTTATATTGTATGTTATGAACCACATACCCGCTTTGTTTTGATTAAAAGGCATACTATTTTTCGAAACTGTATTCTCTTGTCCATTCGAATATTCGAACGATTTGAAAATCCGAATTACCAAGGTCCCACTTTTGGATTTTCGACGTGTTACTTCAGGGGTGCCTCCCCCTAAAAATCGCGAAGACCCCCCCAAAAGCAGGAACTTCTCTAAAAAGAGAAAAATACCCCTCAAAACACCCCCCAAAAAATTTCAATGGCTCAGTCTTCACCGTGACCCCACACCCTAGGGTAGGCACCCTTGTTTTACTGTATTGCAAATTGCTGTTACACCACATTTTCCCTGTATTTATCGATAGTGCAGAATTTAAAAAATAAAATAAAATCAATGCTTCATTAGCAAGGTTATTTTCATTCATAAGTTGTTATATACAACGTTATCAAACGCGGAATTCAGTAGTGCCAGATGGCTACGAATTTTAGCAAAAAATTAAGTCTTCAGCTGCCCTATCAGGAACCTAGCGCAGGTGGATTGCGCACCCGTGCTTTGACCAGCCTTTCGAGAACCAGGTGGAAAACGCGATGGTGGTGGTCGCTACCTTCTTACCCCGTAGAAGGTGTATTTTAAGAATGTTTGGATCGTCTGTCTGCTTAAGGTTAATTTGCGTGGACGTGGCACAAATGCGGATAAGTTCGAACGATGGTCTGCGGTAAATTTTGAGAGGAGAAATTTTGGAGGAAATATTTTTCTAATGTATAAAACTTAATTTTGAGAGCTAAATTGTGCAATGATTAGTATATAGGGGAGAGTGTAGTACCTTAGGACAGTTTTCATATTTTACTTTGTGACGTCAATTATTTGAACCAAATTTAAAATCTAAAAGTCACATTAAACTACTTTAACATATTTTTATGCAATATATTTTATTAAAATTCAGAGAGTTTGAAAGAAAAAATATTGTCTTCCATTTAAAGTAAGACTTCCAAGCTGTTCCAAGGTACAACATCCTATTGTACCTTGGGACGTTTCCTGTTGTACCACGGGAAAGTCTTCATGATTCAGGAAACAGCTATATACTTGAACCAATTTTGCACCAAAAAGAAAAGGAAAAAAAAAGGTTCATGGTAATGAATTAAATCATGAATAATGAATAAAATAAATTATGAATATTGAGTAATGAATTATTATCTAACATTAAATGTGTCTAAAAGACTACATAAGACCAGAACATTGTTTCATGTTCCTAAACATCTCGGGGTCTAAGGACCTTTAACCTTCAAAATTTTCGATTTTCTGGAAAAAATATATGTTATGCATAATTTAATTCTGAACAATTTAATACCTTATTTGTTACCATACGCCAAAAACTTTTCCAGTTATCGTAAAAAAGCGCAAACTTTCCTCATATAGATTTATGTTAACAGCAGCTGTTTAAGCCTCTTTTTCTCAGGTGCCGATTTCTTTGGTTTTCTCATTTTGCGCACATGATATCGCTGAAAGTTTCTTATATATTTCCGTAAAACTTTTCATGCATGTTTGTCTGGTATATTTTTATGATCTGAACCTAAATTTCAACAAAAAAGGAAAGTTAACATTAAAAAAATTTGCCCAAAATTTTGGAAATTTTCGATATTAACTTATAAAGTTTCAAAAAAATAAATAAATAATTTTAAAAAAAAAATTTAGGTTCAGGTCATAAATATAAACCAGATAAACATACATTAAAAGTTTTACGTAAATATACTACAAACTTTCTGAGATATCATGCGCGCAAAACGAGAAAACCAAAGAAACTGGCACCTGAGAAAAAGAAGCTTAAACAGCTGCTGTTAACATAAATCTGTAAAAGGAAAATTTACGCATTTTTACTACCTATAACTCGAAAAGTTTTTGGCGTATGGGAATATAGGTATCAAATTGTTCATTATTTAACTATGCATAACATATATTTTTTCCAGAAAATCGAAAATTTTGAAGGTTAAAGGTCCTTAGACCCCTTGACCCATGCATATTGTCGCCTCAGAGCAACACTAAGCACTAAGACATCTAATCCCAGGAATAACACTAAGATAGACTAGACTGTTGCTTTGGGCAACGATATGTTGTACCTTGGAACGTGTCCTAAGGAACAATATGTTTGGCTGTCCTAAGGTACAATTCCCACGTGGTTTAAGAAAAACCAAAATAGTGGTTAATCCAGACGCACAATCATTATTTTCTCATAACCAAAATAGTTAAAGTACTTCTTTTTTATAATAAAAAATAAAGTTTATTTGATTAGTTTTACAAATACAAAGACAGACAATGAAATAAAAATGAAGAAAGTATTTACTTTGGAATGATGAAATTTTCTTTCTCTCACAAAATCGTCAATTTTACTCATTTGATGCTGATTTTTACAATGGCACCATTTAGTAGTGAAGATTACTATTAGAGATTACTAAAACATGGCTGATAAAAATAGATTCTTAGAAACTAGCGATTTCCAAACGTACAAGACTCTCCCTTACGCGTTAATTGCTGGAAAATATATTTCATAAGTTACTTGTATTCGCTTTTAACAAACTTAAATCACATTTTTCGCAATCAAGATTAAGATAAGAATTTTTGTTAGGAAAAAGAAGTAATGCAAAATAAAATAATGAAAGAAGAGTTCAATGAACAGTAAAAATAAGTACAAAACAGTTTCACTTTTACTCCGATTGTGTTGCACTTGAATTATATGGCACAAGAGTGATAATAACGCTTCCAATGTAAATAAAATAACATTACAGTATGGACGACAATCCTCAAAAACGCTATTTGAAAGTAACGTTTGCAAAAAAAAAAAAGAGCAAAAGAATCACAAGCTTTGATTTGTTCGAAATGTGCAAAAAATAATTTTATCTGAGCTTTCTAAACTCTGTACGACAACAAAACTCCTATAAATAACGTTTAAATAAATACGTAAAAAGTGTAATGATTTATTGCCGGCAAAGTAATAATAATAAAGCAACAATAAAAATAAAATAATAATAATAATAATACATGAGATAACGGTCATATTTTTTTAATTGGTAGAGGAGTATGGGGCAAAGTGCATTAGTTAAGATGACTAAGCATTTTCAAACTGAAAAAAATTGAAAATTTGTTTTGAAAACTACAGTACATAAAGAAGGAACATTATATTTTATAACAAAACTTGCATTGAAGCAATATTTTTTTTTTCAGTTTCGACCTTCAAAAAAAGGGGGGGAATGTCCCCCCCCCTTTTTTTTTAAATTCTTGAGGAAAAGTGAAAAATAAAATATTTTTCTAATGAAATACTTTCCATTCAATTTTAAAAAGTATTTTTGATCAAATGAATCAGTAAAAAAAAAGGTTGAATGAAGAACTGAAAAGATATTGAAACAAGATACGAGTAAATAAATAAATAAATAAAATTATGTATAAAAAAACTGAATGAGTGAGTAAGAGAGTGAATGAATAAGAAAATAAGTGAATGAATGAATACATAAGTGTCTCACTAAATGAAGTATGTAAATCATAGTATGTGTCAATCATATCAGTATGTCATTAAAAAGTGAATACGTAGGTGATCTAGTAAATCACTGAGAAAGTAAACAAAATAAACTACATTCACTTTGCCTCGCATGTACTTGACTAATTGTACACTATTTAGAATACAAATAAGATTAATATTAATTAAATAAATGAAAAAATTAAATAAATTGTTCCACTCAATATGACAACTGTAATTAGGGACTGCAATACCGGTATACCGAATACCGGTATTTCGAGCAATTTTACAATTTCGTGATAACGGTATTTACTGAGGAAAATACCGGTAGTTTCGGTATTAGCTAAAAATAATAAATATTATTCAATTTATAAAAACCATCAACTGAGGCAGTGAGAAGCAAAGGGATGTAAGTGGATATTTTCAGGTTTCGAGTAAAACGCGTTTAAGGGGTTACAGTACCTGAAAAATGATCAAATGACTAAAAATAATTTTATTGCTTATTTCAGCGTTAAAAATTATTTCAAACACAGGGAAAAATTTCGTAGCTTTCGTTCAAATATTTGAAAAGTAATGATTTGTTTTAGGTCATGTTCCCTATGTGTTCCTGTGCAAAAGAAAAACTTGGTATCTCCGTTTTCTCGATGATCGTTTTTTTGCGATTTCATGTCATTAGAATCCCTAAGGATTTTCTTCTATTAAAGATACAGCTTTAAAGTAACACTTTTTGCTGTCATTATAATATATTTAACAAAACTGTGCATTGGATAAGCATTTATAAAAAAACTCAAATGTGTAGAGCATGTTATACCTATAAAAACAATTTTTTTAACGAAAAAAATATGATTTTTTACATAATTAATCAGAGAAAGTTTTCTAATAAATATATAAGCAAATGAATGCACAGATTTTTAGAGATGATTTTTGTGATCATTTACCAAAAAACTTTTTTTTTTAAAGTTCAAAAAGAAAAAAGCCCTTAAATTTTTAAACATTTGAAATTTTTCTAAATTTTTTGAATTTTGAAAAAATTTGGCCATTTTTTAAAAAAATTCAAAAAAAAAAAATTATTGAATGCAAAACAAGTGTGCATGTTATGATTTCAAAGAAAAACAAAATTTACTTAAACTAAAAAAAAAAGTCTTGAAGGTACTGTGACCCCTTAAAGGTAACATCCTAGGTAGGTTTTCATTGAATTTTTTAAAAATCATGCTGTATAGCAGCAACTACCAGTGCTACCAGTACCATCTCTTGTCCCAAGACAGAGGAGAGGTTGACCTGCCGTTTGTACTGGTCATCTCCAAATTTTTAGTTTTGCCACTTACATCCCTTTGCTTCTCACTGCCTCAATTGCAGGAATGCTTCATGATTTTTTTCTTAAATATTTGTCTCAACTGTAATAAACTTTCACAAAAAATGTTTCTTGTTAGCATTACAAATGGCAATTTGTTGGCACCAGTATTGGTTTGTTGTGCTGTCTCGCTATTTGGCTTCATACTTGGCACGATAATATTTAGAAATTATATATTGCCTTGGAAATTTGCATAGAGGAAGAGCATAAATATGGTCCACGAATTCAAAGATATTTTCAGATATTTGCACAATTATAATTGCAAAGAATTTTGTAAAGAAAGCTAAAACGAATAAGAGAAACCAACAAGACCAAATTTAGTCCAGTTTATCGTAAATTTCAAACCAAAGGACTAATAAAAAGTAAACACAAACCCCTCCTGTTCAAGAGAAAATGATGTTAATATTGGAAAAGTATCGTCTCTCAGGAAAGAAATTTCAACTAGCTTTTAATTTAAAAAAAAATAGAAATACACACAATACGAAAGAAACACACACACACACAAGGGTTTATCCAAAAATGACATGCAACTGACCGAATTTTTTTGAAGATAATAGACTTTTAGGCAGTTAAATTAGAGGAGGTGTATCACGCATTGTTAACAGTACCACCGACCTGGATGAATTCAGAAAAAGTAGTTTCAACTGTAGGAAAGTTGAGCACTAAAATGAGTTCCAGGCTTAGAGACAATTTAGTAGATGCAATATGTTTTTTACGAATATTAATTTTTTATTATGACATTTGTTCCTTCATTTTATATTTGTTCACAATACGCTTCCATAAGAACACAATTTTTGTACAAAATTATGAAATGTGGCAGCCAAACAACATGTTTTCAAGTAATTTTTGAGAAATTTCAAATACCGGTATTGATACCGGTATCCCGGTATCACGTTTTAAAAATACCGAATACCGGTACTGAAGTTTTGGTCCGGTATTTCCAACCGAATGAAAGCTACAATGATCACTTTACGCACTACGAAAAATATGTCAAGACTACAATATGAAGACCTCGATACAGAAAACTAAATCGATGGCATTCCGAGGAAAGGAGCCGGCAAGAACTAAATAGTTCCTCAAAAACCAAATTATTGGGGACCAGGTCAATATTTTCGATTACCTTTGTTGCAACATTTCATTCCAACACGATTCTGATATCCAGAACAAAGTGTATAAGTTCCAAGACGAGAAGAGAAACTCAAATGAAGTTCTATAGGGTTTTGGCAGTGCCAACACTGCTCTATGGCTCGGAAACATGGACCATGAACTCCCAGACAACAAACAGAATTCAGACGGTGGAGATGCGATTTCTCCGAACTGTCAAACATTGCACCAACTTAGACAAAATAAGAAGCGAAGATACTATACGAAAAGAATTACTGATCTACAGCCTTAACAGAAAAAATACTGACTATCGTATCAAATGGAGAGACCACGTACGAAGAATGCCGCGTGGAAGACTACCAAGGGCCGTCTACTACTATCAACCCAGAGGCAAACGAGACCGCGGTCGACCTATAAAGCGGTGGACAGACCAGGAAGCCGGAGCAGGCTGAAAGCCTATCCATGAAGAAGAAGAAGAAGATGATGATGATTTTTATCATTATTATCTTGTTATTACTATTATTTTGATTACTATTATTATTACCTTTACTATTAATATTATTATTATCTCTATTATTACTATTGTTTTTGTTATTACTCTTATTATAGCCTTGGTATTATAATAATAATACCAAGGTAATAATAATTATTATTATTATTACCTTTATTATTACTGTTATTTTTATGACTCTTTTTATTGCCTTTCTTATAACAATTATTATTTTTTATCATCATTACAATTATAATAATAACTATTTTTTATTATTACAATTATTTTTTATTATTATTATTACCTTTATTATTACTATTATTTTTATTAGCTTTGTTGTTAATATTTTTATTGTTATTATTTTTATTACCTTTGTTATTACTACCATTTTTATTACTATTATTATTTTGACAAATATTCAAAAGTATTGTTATACGGAAATCTATATACAGGTAACTTTCGAATTTCAATCAATATCTGCAAAAAATAAATAACAAAACATCGAATGAACCAAACAGAAGTTGATGGAGAAATAGGTGCTTTTTTTTGGGGGGGGGGGGGGAGACTGAACCTAGACCCTGGTTTTTAAGTTCATTACAGTCAGGGAGTCGAGTAGTGAAATTGAATTTCTAAAACTTACACATTTTTAAAAGGACTCTCGGAATTGAGATCCAGCTGGAATATATATCAGTTCTTTCAGACTGAAGTATAAAAATATTTCTGTCTGAAAGAGATCACTGAACTTCGAACTGGAAGCATTTCCTCGCGAATCTTAGACCTCGTTTCGGATTCTCTGCATACACCAGTTTTACTCCGAAGGAGCTTTTACACTTCAGTCATGCGAGCAGCTGAAATTGATTAGGAGCGCCTGAAACTGACAGCTGGCACGTGCGCCGGGCTACCCTGTTTCCATCTCGTTATACCCCCGCCTCGGAGAAGAGAACTTCACAGAAGTTTTACCTGCACTGCTTCCGAACTGGTGTTTTACTGCTCCTCGGGGCATGAACACAGACGGTTGAAGTATGCTGAACGAGTTTGTTGATGTGTGCTGGAGATAACAAGTAAAAAAGACCGTCGCATGAGATATCAATTTGTTTGCTAATTGTGTTACTTTTTGACGCGTGTCGCGGTTCATTCGTGAATGTTGTTCAAACGAGTTGATCATGTTAAAATTAATAACATGAAGAGTATCATTGGATATCATTGTGCTTGCTTATGTAAAACAAAACTTGTTAATGCCTCGAGCCGAACGAGGAGCCAACATGTTTCGTATGTGCTGGCTCCTCGTTTAATAACCACTCCCTTGGTTAATTTCGTATCTGGAGCCAAAGAAGGGTCCAGCATTTTTCTCTTTTAATTTTATGTCTCGGGTGAGCCAAAAGAGAAGACATTTTTCATAGTTTTATGTCTCGAGCAAGATGAAAGAGAAATCAGCGTTTTCCTCTTTTAATGTCATGTATGGAGTCAAAAAAAGGGTTAATGATTTTTCCCTTTTAATTTCATAACTGGATCCGAGAAAGGATCCAGCATTTTTCTCTTTTAATTTTACATCTCGAACCAAAGAAGGATTCAGAATTTTCTCAGAAATTTTATGTCTCAAGTGAGCCAAAAAATTAACCAACATTTATCGTAACTTTAATTTTCGAGTTAGGTAAAAGACAATCCAGCATTTTTCTCTCTTAATTTTATATTTGGAGCCAAAAAAAGAATCTAACATTTTCTCCATTAAATTTATGATCTCTAATCACCAACTGAGGCCTGCAACTGGTGAAAAGACAATATTCAGTCCCATTAAAAACTACCTTGCATAAATAAAAAATAATTAGATACGTACTTTTTCTTACTTCTATACTTCTATTGTTTACCATTCAGTAAACTCCCGATTGTCCACGGTCTTTTAAAAACTTGCAAAAGAAAAAAAAAATGTTGATGTTTGACAGAATGTATTAAATAACTTATTTTAACTTAACAAGCGCAATATCCATTTTTAGACATTCCTATCTCTATTTTCCCCTCTCTCCTATGAGATATAAAACCTTCGAAGGTTACCAAAAGCTGAGCAGTTGAAACCAGATTTTTAAATTTAAAAAACCTGCTACATTACTGATTTTTACATCCACACTACTTGCGCGGGTAAACGAATAGCACAGTTCTTGCAAAATTTCCAGGACATGTAAAGCTGATCTCAGCGGTGCATACTTGTGGGGCGTGACTATTTCGTAGGAAAGTATGGTGAATTTCGTTAATATATCATCTACGTATAAGTTACTGGACTATTCACCAAACCTATTGTCAGAGGTTTTTTCTCTAACAATGCTCCGAAATTTCAGCTTAATGCCCCCCCCCCCCTCTCCCTTTCCCAAAGAAAATGATAATAAAAGAACAAAAAACTTTAGAATGCATCTTAACAAAAATAATTTTTGTAATCTGGAAATGCAGACGAAAATAACCGCATGCCGAAACTGAGCTGAACCTTGCAGCAGGAGAGGGGTGAACACACACACAGGATGTCGCCAGGAAGAATGCAGGTGAAAATCGGAAAAGGATGCAGCGGCGTTTTTTAAAGGGGTTTGAGAGGCGGGTCTTCACGCGCAGGAAGATTTAGTGCGCCAGAGATTGAGTGGTGACGCGAGGAAAGACTGGATGCGATGATCCATGGGAAAAACGGAAAATGGAAATTTATGAAAGGATGCTTCCGAATATTCTTTCCGGTTCGGAAAAGGTTTCCACAGTGGAAGAAATCATATTTTCTGAGCCACAAGTATGCGCTTTTAGTATGGAATTATCAGATTTCTTTAATGTTCAACTGGAACACCGGAATGCCCCCCCCCCCTCTCCATCGCGGGTAGTCAAAAGTGCACACTCTTAGTTAAATTTTAGGGTTTTAGAGAGCAGTTTATTCTCAATGCTATGAATAAATGGTTATTAATTGTGGACCTAAAGCAGGGGTAATAATAAATGATCCAAGCATATGAACTTAAACATTTTATTTCTTAAACAGTGATAAGTTACTCAAGTACGAAAAATAACTTTGAATGAGGAATAAAAATTTGAACAATATTTATTTGTATTTTTAATTGGCTAGCGCAGCTTTTTTTTTTTTTTTTTTTTTGACAGTCTTTTTTTTTTTTTTAATCTTGTAAAAATTTTCACAAGCTAATCCTATATTAATTTTGCATGTCACCAAGCCATCGATCCTGTATTCAATATTGGACGCGGTCGGAGAGCCTCTTACATTGCGCATGGTCACGATGGCCGAGAAAAGACGATAGGATGCAATGACAATAATAATTATTAGCAGACTATTTTATACTTTTCACTTTTCAAAAAGTACAGTCAAATAAATGACAAAGTAATTATTCTAAATAATCTTTCCCAGTTAATTATTTTCAGACTTTTTTGGTCATCTATACTGCCGTGGGCAGGTAAACGACGGTATCTACAGAAATGAGGTTTCGAGATATTTGAAGAAACGCGTTTTGGGTTCTATACAAAAAATAGGGAAATATTGGAAATAAAAACGGCACTATAATCATTTTTTTTTTTTTTTTACCGCGACGTGAAGTTAAGCGCCATCCTTCAGGGCCCGAATGATTGCAAGATCTTCTCGGTTTGGTTTGCCCTGAACGACGTACGTGTTTATTTAATTAGAAAACAAAAACATAATTACATGATAAAAACATATAGAGACACATGATCCTGGTTACAAAAAAATTCGTGACTACATATAAACTGAATACAATGGCCAAACAGTATCAGTTCTATGATAAGGCGGGAAAAAGAAGTTGCTTATTTTGGAAAAGAAAGTTAATAAGCGAAAGAGCTTTCCTGTAGGCCTCTTTATCGATGAAGATGAAACGCTTCCATTGCGCTCTTAAATTACTTGAAATCACAACATGGAAATTCGAGGTAAATCTGCAGTGGAAGAAGAAGTGCTCAAAGTCTCCAAGTTCCCCACAAATGCAGTAGGGAGATTCAAGGAGGTTTCTTGCGTGGAGGTAAGAATGGGTAAGCCCATGGTTAGTGGTGAATTGGTTTAAGGGAGAACTTTATAGTCGAGACAAAGAGACAGTGTTGAAAAAATCATACGTCCAGCGACCATTAGATACTAGAATTTTGATGAACACCAGGACTGTCTCCCGGTGCAACCGGAATTTCTGGGAAGTGCAATTATAGCGGCCTTTTCGGAGATATTTTAACATCGATACCATAAACTTGCGATTTTCCGTGGAATAGGATACTGCACGAGGGCACGGTAGCCGCGGATAAATAAATTTCGCAGATAATCTATAAAATAGGTTTAAAAAAAATGATATTTTTGAATGCAAATAACTTTAAAATATCAGTAACACTCGTATACATTTAAACTATGCAGCTAAAAACAATAATACTGTGTGTTAAAAATGCACTATGCAATGGCTTATTATTGCAAACGCTGTTTGAAACAGGGATGGGTTTCTCCAAAATCGCACAGGGGAGGGAAATTTTTTTGAAAAAAACTGGTCTTGCCATCGGATAAAGCTCGAAAGCCCCATCACGTTTCGTTAGATACCAGGAATGTCGTCAAATTTCGTTCCTTTCATAACAAGTTTGAGCCGTGAGTATAGGAACAAGTCTGTAAGAGTGAGAGCTGGCGTGTATGGTAGATGTTCTCTTTGCACCACTTCCCTTTAAGCCAGGAACTGCTTAGAAAGACTTAAAACGGGTACAGATGGCCAATACCAGCCGCTACGCAAGTGCACTGTTTTGATTCGCCAGTGTTTCTACATCGGCACAGTTCTGACTTTATCCACTGAACTTTATTGCAAGAGATTGTAAATTACTGTTACAGTAAAACCTCGATGAATATTGTAATAGTTGACACCTATCAGCCTACTGAGTAGGATCAGTTGGGATAGAAGGAAGCATAGGGCAAATGAAAACAAATTCGATTATCACAATTGCGGTCAGACTTTAACTTCTGACAAAAGAAGTGCAGGAGCCCCATCATATCTCATTTTCAAGCGCAAATTGCGTAAATTGTTTAAATTCCCGCCAAATATGTAAAAATTTGATAAAATTTAAAAAGAAGTGCAGGAGTCCTGCTTGTAATAATTTTTTAACTAAGCTACTAATGAGTAAAGACTGTAGTCAAGACCAACATAACCTCTCAGCATTGTGAAGGAAACACATGTCCTTACCACAACATTACGACGCTGCCAGGTTAGGTTTGCTCCGACTATAGGTAACATATGGATGAATTTCTGAGAGTTTTCCTTGTTTTCAAGCAATTGTATCGACGTCATCATTTTCTCAAGATGACAGTGTAAAAAAATATAGTTTGAAAAGTTTTTAAGATCATGCATTTTGCTCTCCAGCAAGCTTGATTCCAGCCTTAAAAAAGAAAAAAAAAGTAATATAAAACAAAAACAAACACTTACATATTATTAACGCAATCTAACTCCATTTATAGTACAATGCACTTAACAATGTTCAAGTATTTTTGAATTTTCTCAAGAGAAACTATAAATGTGTGTAAAAACTTTCCTTAATTTCTATTCTCATACACTCAGTAACACGATCCAATCAAGGGGTTATTTCTCATTTTTCAAAAAGACGTTTCTGAAAGAGCATGGTCGAAAACATGGGGTGAGAAACGTTTTTCTTTTTTTCAATTTTAACTTATTTTTTCTTTTGAAAAAATAATCTCTAAAGATGTTCAGTTGCTGTTTTCATTTTCGCTACTGACATGAAACAGTCTCTAGGATTGCCAGAACAAAGTTTCAGGACATTGCCAAACTTTACCAAATGGATCTTTTATTTAACAAACAATTCTGAAAAATCACCAAAAGTCGTTATCTTGCGAAAAAAGCCAACCACGTGCTCCGATTCAAGATGGCTGCCCTCACTTGCGACGTCACACGATGAACCATTTTGCTTTAGAAATCTGACATGTAAAAAAAAAAAAAAATCTAAATGGAGTATTGGGAAAATAAAAGTATTTTCTGTTTTCTGGCTGTTATGTTTTTATATATACTATATCTATCTATCTATCTATCTATCTATCTATCTATCTATCTATCTATCTATCTATATATATATATATATATATATATATATATATATATATATATATATATATATATATATATATATATATATATATATATATATATATATATATATATATATATATATATATATATATATATATATATATATATATATATATATATATATATATATATATATATATATATATATATATATATAACAATATCTATCAATTTCAGTGACTAAAAATTAGTACTTTTGACTCACGGAGCACCTCCCATTTGCATTTAACTAATTTTAGACTCTAATACAATGCATTCCGTAATATTGCTTTCCTTTAATACCCTTGTGATGGAATGCTCGTGTTTCCTGTCATATTAATAGGTATGGAAAGTGGGATTTTCTGTGCTTAAAGAATGTGCAAAAGAAGCAAAAATCCAGCTGCTGAAGCCATGTGGTATACATATGACAAATGCTTCTTGTCACTTATTCCATACACACCCATCTTTTTCCTTTTAAACGGGGTTTTTTCTACCCTGTTCCATATTTAACGCTTCGTCTGGGATGCACAGAAATACCTTTTTGCGGGAGTTTATTGTTACAGAAATGGCACCGAAAGGTTTTAAAGGAAGGGAAATATCATATTCTAAGATTTTCCGCTTACTTTCATTTTAATGATGTCAGCTTAAAATTATGCAGATTTTCTCTGCTAGTAAAACGTTTTAGAAATTTGCTTTCGTTGACTCCCTTCAAGGGTTAAAATATAATAATCTTAGAATAATTATCGTAAAGATTGGGAAGACCGAGGTCCAATGGGACGTAGGGTAAATAAATAAGTCAAATGCTTGCTTTTTTCCGGTTCAATTTACTCTAAAATTTTCTCTGTACTTTAAAATCTCTATTTTACAGTAAAATTTACCTTAAAATTTTCCTGATTTTATAACAGTGTATAATAACTTTGGAATGATTATCCTAAAGGTTGGGAAAACTGAAGGCTAATGGGACGGGGAGTTAATCAGACAGTTCAATTTTCTCAATAAATAATTCGATTTATTGCTTAAAAATTTTTGACTACATAGCACTAGTAGTACTGCACATGACTATGAATGAGCCATTTCTTTTTTATCAGCTGTTTGGACGGCAAAGAGAAGACATACTCAAGGATCAAGGTAATTCGCAACTCCAATAAACTATAGGGGGCGCAGCAGCCACTGTCTAATGGCGGATGAAAAAGGTAAAACAAACAGATGCCGTAACTTATAACTTGCTTTGAAGCTTAATGAATGACAGTAATATTTCATCGTGTTTATGGTAAACTTTCTTTTCTGTTCCTCTGAAATTACATTACACCACAAACACTCTGAAGCCTGTAATTTTCTCCAAGGAAAACAAGTAGAACGGAATGTTTTACCTTTTTCTTTATTATTGTTAATCACCGCACGGCAGCGTATTCGAGCTTTGAAGTTGCGAATGTTTTCATCATTTTTTTTAGATACAGTTATCTCTACAAAAAAGGCCACAAACATATTGAGGAAGAGAACATTCGACGTATGGACTGGCCCGCCAACGAGTTCTCCGGATCGCAATCCTATTGAACATGCAAAAAAAAAAAAAAAAAAAAAAAAAAATGGAATGCATGTAATGTACCAGAAGGCCCGGTTATTACATCCCGAGACTGCAGTTTCGTAGTGAATAACTGAGCTGGAGGCAGATGTCATCTCATTTAAGCTGAGAGTGCCATCAAACTGGTAGATAAAGTGAATTTATCTCATCAATGAGTGTTCGCATCATGGTGCGGTTTGACTCCTGAATTGAGTCTTACGGTCGGTAACTTACTGATAAATACCCAAGCTTTGCCTTCAATTCACGAGTCGAACCGCACCATGCTGCGGACACTCGCTGGTGAGATAAGTTCACTTTATCTACCAGTTTGTTGGCACTTTTAGCTTCAATGAGATGACATCTGCCTCCAGCTCGTTTATTCACTATTCCTGACTAAAGAGTTCTAATAAGAACGAAACTGCTGTCACAGAATGTAATAACCGGGCTGTCTGATATATTGACTGTAGTTCTGCCTTAGCTCTTTCTTAGGGGTGATAACTTACAGCTAAATGTATGGGATGGTCTGCGAAAAGTCACTGCGCAGCGTAACGGACCATTGGGCCTTGTTGCCCAAGCATTTATTGACACTCTCATAAAGAGAATGAAAGTTCATTTTGAAGCTTGTACAGCAGTGCACAGTGGTCACTCTCCACATATATAGTCTCTTCCCGAGATAAATGCTTTATCTAAATGTCTCTATGCTCATATTCATAATGAGGTCGTTTCCAAAATTTCAAAAGCACTTTTTCTGAAAGCTCATGCTTAAAAACATAGGATCTGACCTTTTTTAAAAATAATCTGACGAAGTTTAATACTTTTTTAAAAAATATATTAATCGTTGCGTTTGCATTGTTTACGTTTCTGCCGATGACATCACAAATGATGAAATGCATTCACTCATAAGTAGTTTCTTTTTAAATTAATTTTTAAAGTTCAAGCGCTTGTGACGTCAAATGGCATACGAAGTGACGTCATGCGCTCTTCCGGTAGGGGAGAAACCGAAGGACGTGCATTCGACTTCAAAGACGAAACGTAAAAGGCTTATCTCCTCGCATTTAACTCCTCGTGTTTCTGGAACATTAAACGTCTCATCCTCTCGGAAATATTCGAATATCATCATTGTGTTACTTGAGGAAGATTATTTAGATTGCGCTTTAACAAATCTGGCCTCCATAATGTGTTCCAAAGGATTATTGAATTTCTAAAAAATTAAAATATCAGCGCGCTCAAAATGTCCCTAGCGAAAACAAGGGATCTTCGGCGGAAGGCTGCCAATTAGCGCCCTGTGACGTAAGCTCGTGACGTTTCAGAAGAGCGCACTTTTGCGCGTGGATTTTTAAAAATTCATTAAAAATCAATCACGGTGTTTTAAAATTCGGCGATGGTGAATTTTTTAGTTTTGAGGGTCAATTAACAATATCCATTAGCCAAAATATGAACATTTAATAGGTTGCAACTTCCTTAACCCCAGAAAATTTCAACCCCATCAAACGAACACTTAAGATTCTATCACATTTTATCGGTTTTAGTAGGATCTAAGTAAAAAATTACATGATCAATTTCTTCTTCTTTTTTTTTTTTTTTTTGTCCGTCGTGTATTGTATTATTCATTTTTGTTGTAGGTATCATGGTTCCCTATATTTTGAAGGTTTTGTTTCTGATTTTTAATGTTGTAAAACTGTGATTTTACAACGTAAAAAATCGATGTGACTGCCTTGCAAAACCAAAATGGCATACCTTTGTACCCAAGGACACACAACCATATATACCCACGGACAGCAATTTTTAGTCTCCTTGGGTCACACTTGAGTCTTCTTACAATGTGAAGTACCTCAAAATGGTGCCTTGTCATCAACGTTCGAAATTTGCTTTTAGCAATGATGATGAATTTGAAGTAGGGTTTGAAGATATAGTGTTGAAGTGACCCCCACCTGTTCTAGAATCTTCAGACCGTCAATCCCACAAGTTTTCATTTTAAGTTGACTTTTCTAGACTTTTGTTGATTTAATCTAAACTGAATTTTTTGTGATGGGTTAATTTTGGTTAAAGATTTCAATTTGCATATAAATTGAAGTTATTATGTAGGTACATAGAGAGTCATACTGT
This sequence comes from Uloborus diversus, assembly GCF_026930045.1. Classification (NCBI taxonomy): domain Eukaryota; kingdom Metazoa; phylum Arthropoda; class Arachnida; order Araneae; family Uloboridae; genus Uloborus; species Uloborus diversus. The sequence continues at coordinate 90,286,860 of NC_072734.1, forward strand.
CATGAATCTATTTTTTTTTTTTAAACATATTAATTATTTATAACATCATTAACTCTCTTAAAACTATAACTTTTTTAAAGAGTTCACTGATGTTAATGATTAAGGAAAATTAAAAAGGGAAAAAACTTCGATTAATTTTCGAAGTTTAATTTCTGTTGCACATTTTATTTAATGTTATTTTCAACGGATGTTTGAAGTTTTTCAACATAAAATGGCTTATGAAAATGCATTAAGTATAATTGAGTTCCTCAAACCTAGTTATATATTATTTTTTTATATGTCAATGTGTACAAAGGCACCTGTCCGCGGGGTGAACGGGTTGTTGTACCCACGGACAAAAAAGATGGTTTTTAAGATTTTTTTTTTTTTTTGAGGTTGAAAGCTTTGAGATTTTCACCTGACAAAAATTGCCAAATTAGATGATAAGCTGTAGATTCGGTCAGAAAATTTTTCCGATCGATTATCCATTCCCAGAGACCAGCAAAAATCGAAAAGTAAATTTTGTCTGTGGGTACAGCAGCTTCCCTTAATCTATCAATTTCAGTGACTAAAAGTAGTACTTTTGAATGAAGGAAACAACCCCATTTCACACTTCTTGATGTACCTATTTCTTAATTCCAATTAAAATCTTTTCCGTGTTGTTACGTTTCTATGTTCTTTCTCCTATTTTAATACACCTCTGTGCCAAATTTCTTGGTAACAGTAAATAGTTTTTCAGATTTTGCAGATTTAATGTTTGTGACCTTAATTTTCACCATGAGTGTAGTTGCTTCTTTCACCTTTAATCCCTTTTTTCACAACATTGACATCTGCTATTTTGGAGCTTTATGATATGTTCTTCTCTTACAGTTTTCTTATTTTGTTATTTTTGAATAGTTAACCGCAAGCTGGCGTAATATTTGGACAAAGTGGCGTGAGGGCTAATAGGTCTTTTCATAGACCTCTGACTAAAATAAGAGGAATTACTAACTCTAATATTTAATTTGACTTATATGTTTTGCAAAAGAACATTATTAAGGTCTTAATTTTTGATTTATGTTAAAATTGTTTTCCTACTTTAACCGCATTAGTGATCATAAACATAGTGAATTAACAACTGTTGAGCACAGAAAATTGGCATATGAATATGCAAAGCCTTAGAAATAACCAATGCTTAATAATTGAAACGAAAATTGTCAGGCTAGACCGGACTGCAGGAATTAATGAAGCGAATGACACTGAAAATTGGCTAACATTATCTAACACTAGCTGCGTCGCTCGGTTTTGCACGGTCTACCACGAATATAAAAGTTATGTCAAATGACGCGTGGTCAACAATCACGCTCAAAGAAAAAAATCTTTAAAATGTCCCCACAGGTTGCGGAAAAATAACCAAAATGGAAAATTTTTAAATCCCCCGGTTACAGGAAAAGCCTCAAAACAAAAGCTGGAAATTTATTTGGTCATATTAGAGAAAAAATGGCAACAGATATTTCTTCTCAATGATTTTCTACGCGCTACAAATTTTAATAAAAACATAGTAGCTGCGTCGCTCGGCTTTGCTCGGTCTACGTCGAAAATAAAAGTTACGTCAAGTGATTTTGTATTTGCCATCGCATGAGTTTCCTTAACAAGAAAATGCAATGTTCCCATCGCACAGAGGCGTAGGAACTTTGTAGAAGTAGGGGGAGCTGGGACATAGTATAAGAAGTGTCTGGAATCTAAGGGGCAGAAGCAGAGGCGCAACCAGAAAATAATTTTTTTAGGGGGGGGGGAGGAGGGAGGCTTTTAAATGTTTTTCCCCATAAAAAATTGACTTCGAAGCTTCCATCTCTTATTGAATATTGTATATATACAATTGTTTATGGAGAGAATGAAGTGATTCAACTTCTGGTTTTGAAAAGGAGTAGGTTAGTACTCGAAGATGAGCACGTAGAAATAGAGGTGTTTCGGGGTCTCTCCCGGAAAATTTTCAAAGTTCTTGTTCTAAAATCGAACTTATAGGTGATCTTTGATAATGTTAAGGGGAGAAAAGGTTCGAATACCCTCCCTGAAAAAGTTTCGAAATTAATGTCTTAAAACGCGATTATATACCATATTTGTTGTCTTTAGTGAAAATCTGACTCGAAGGATTGTCCTCGATCGATTTTTCGAACGATTTACATCTCCGTCCCAATATTTCGAATTGAAGTCCTAAAAACGTAATTGCAGACAAATGGCAGAGGAAAAGGCTGTACTAGGGCTCTACTCTGGAAATTTTTCAAAATTGAAGTCCTAATAAAGAGCGTTTTTCAATGATGTAATCAGAAAAAGTTCAGAGGTTTCTTCTTAATTTTTTCGAAATTGTAGTTGCTGAAAAACGCGACTGTGGATCATATTTTTTGGCGTTAGGGGTCCAGTAAGGAGGGGCTCTAGGGGTCCAGCAATTTTTTTGAAATTGAAGTCCCAAAAACGGAATATTACATAAGCTCCCATGTTGTTGGAGGGCAAGGCATTCAAACGACTCTCTTCCGGAAATTTTCAGGGAATTGAGCCTTGAAAACAAAATTTGAGGCGCTCTGTAATAATTTTGGAGGAAAGGGGAGGCTTCGACAGCGTAGCATTTAGAAGACTTTCTTATTTTCTGAGAACTAGAAAAAGGGGAATAGATGGAACAGGAGGGCGGAAAAACAGAACGTTGGATATGTGTTAAAATGAATTGTTCACTACATATTATATTGTTCAGATAAATTTTTGGTTTAAAGTCTTTGAGTCTTTGATAGAAACTATAAAATATTGTTGGCTTTTTTTCTGCAATAATAGATGAAAGGTAACAATTTTGGCATAAAAATATATCTGTAAGTGATGAAAAAATCGTAATTTTGAGAAAGCAAAAAAAAATAAATAAAAAAAAAATTGAATTTTGACATTTGGAATTCAAATTATGTTTTTCGCAATCACGAGTGTGTGTGTGTGTGTGTGTGTATGTTTGTGTCTGTGTGCAGGTATGAGTGTGTGGGTAGTTGTGTGTATGAGTGTTTGTGGTAGGGGGGATGTGTATGTGTGTAGGCATATGTGTTTGTGTCTATGTGCAGGCATGAGTGTGTGGGTAGTTGTGTGTAGGTGTGTGTGCATATGTCCATATGTATGCGTGTGTGTATGTGTGTAGGTGTATGTATGTGTGTGTATGTGTTTGTTTGTACGTGCGTGTATGTGTGCGTGTAAGTGTAGGATATTGACGCTAGCTGGAGATGGTTTTCGCTAGAGGAGCAGCATCGTGAGGCCGGTCGACGGTGGTGCTGCAGAGGGTGCTGGCGGGAAAATAAAATGATAGCACATCAAAATAGTCAAATGAAAGCAATAAGCAATCGTGATTGCTCAAAAAACAAGAATAACTGTAACTTCGTAAAGTATAATCTGAGGGGTCAGATAACTTAAAATGAGATACAGTGGCTCCCAAAAGTATTCGTACACCTTGAAATTTTGTAGTAAAATCAAAATAACGCGAAACTGAATTCGAATATGAAGTCCATTTTTTTTCACACCATTCCTATGCCATTCTGAATAAAACCCAGTAATTTTTTTTAATATATTGCCAGATTTTATTTTTGAAATTTGTCAAAAGACGAATGGTCAGAGAAAAAAATACGCCACAAAAGTCATTGCACACTGAGATATTTTCGAATAAATTCATGATTAAAATTATCATAAGTTGTTTTTTTATTATTTTTGCATTGTGATGACACACTGTAAAATCATTTGACTTCAATTTTTTGTTTATTTATGCCCTAATATTCTGCTTATTATTTTAAAATGGCAGCTATGCGCATAAACCAAAAACACAATTCGAAATTTGATGTTTTTTCTCTCTCAATAGCCGTAAATTGGTTTGAAATGTCTCTAAAAATTAGTTAATTTATACCATTCTATAGTGAAGTGCTTGATAAAATGCTTTAAAGACAAGAATCGGATCGAAAACAAGGTAAGAAATTGTCAAATGCAAAGTTAACAAAGCGTGATCGGAGATTTACAGTTAAAAAAATGATGAAAAATACACCTTTGAGTGATGAAAAATTTTCTGCAGAATTGAATGAAACATTTTCGTTTAATTTTCCCCTAAAATTATTCGCCAAGTTCTCTGGTTACCTGAATTAAATGGGACCTCTTCCTGCCGAAATTTTCTTGTTCGTGCGAAAAACAGAAAGCTTACGTTTTCCGCCTTAAAATCAATGATAAATAAGCTCAAAACATTTTGGAACAACGTCTTACTTAAAAGTAAAAATAAATTCAACATTTTGGGTTAAATTGTTGCATAACTGTAAATAGAAAAAAAATGAGAAATTAAATCTAAAGAACTTAGTTGGGATGAGTTAATCAGGACGGTGAAAGTGTTCTTGTGTGAGGGTGCAGGACTTGGAAGTTTGAAATTTTTCAATGAATCATGCTGTTCAGTGAAATATTTTTAAAAACAATTTTAAATTAGCCCAAAATTTGGCAATCGGAAACAACTTCGTTTTTTTTAAGCTTAAAAATATCTCCTCAATCGCCAGATTTAAACTTAATAGAACATATTTGGAGATATCTGGTGGATATATTACGAAAATACACTATTGAAACGGAAAACGAATTAGAAACAGTAAGACTCGAAGTGCGGCTGAACACTTACTCAGAAATTGTTCAAAAAAAAAAAAAAAAAAAAAAAAGAAAGAAAAGAAAAGAAAAAAGAAAGAAAGAAAAAAAAAAGCAGTGAAATCTATTCCCAGACGGTTTAAAAGCTGTTGCTGATACTGCATGATATTCTACTAAATAATAACTCAGTAAAAAGTTAGATTATTTACTAGTTTTTTGACATTTTTTCAAAGTGTTCGAAGGCTTTTGTGAGATCAAGTGTCTGGCACTTTTTGATTACTGATTTCTTAAAAAATCAAGTTTTATTATGTTATTAACAATTTTCGTGTAGTTTTGTTAAAAAATAAATCATAGATCTTATAATTAAATACCCGTTCCAAAATATTAATTTTAGCGAATCGATAATGGCGTATTTCATTGAAAATCGTAAGTGTACGAATACTTTTTGGAGTCACTGTAAGTTTTTGGAAAGTTGAAATTATTTGAACAAGTTCAACATTATTTGAACAAGTGCAAACACCCTTAGTAACCTTTTTTCAGTCATGTCTGGAGCACCTTCCATGTTATTCATATTTAAAAGGCCAAACTGGCTCATTATTATCTCTTTTTGTGATCCATTGGACTAATGGCGAATCCGGGGGGGGGGGGGCGGCTATGAGGCTGCAGCCACCCCCATAACCAGAAATAAATTCTTTCATCCTCTGTCTATGCATCTTAGTGTTAAAAAATATATATATAATTTCCTACATCCATTATATCTTTATCAATTTGTTTTCGCTCTTCTTAAGGTTGATATACAAATTTGCGATAGTAACAGGAGTGTTAGTTTTCCGAAATTTCCCTTCAAATTTCTGAACTTTTTCCCTACCTGTTCCAAATATTTATACATTTACTCACTGAAAGAAGGAAAGGAGAAAAAAGTGTAGATATAATATAGCTACTTGTTTTTCTTTCTTTCTCTCTTTAATTTTCGTGTTTAATATCAATTCTTAAAGTTTTGTCTTCTTTCTCGCTGTTTTTCACTACCTTGTTTAACATCTTTCAGCTTTTCTTTCTTCTATTTCATTTACATCACCTTGTCAGCGTAATTGTTTTGCATCCTATTCCTATTCCTATTCAGAGTCACAACTGACTACAACTGTATGTCGAGGACTGCATACTAAGTGCCTTGCCTCCATTATTTTATATACCGATAGATGGCAGCACCATCACCGGATCGAACAGTTAATGTGAATTAAGAACTAGTCCAGGGGCTAATAGCTACCTGGTACTAGCACCCCCAGAGGTATCGTTTCACTTGGAGAACATTGAGACCACGAGTATATTTAACGTCGCCCAGTCCCCTTTAATGACGACGGTGGGTCTTCGACCATCGAGGTTCGAACTCAGGATCCTCCAGCCCCGAATCCGACACACTACCGATCGGGCTACTACGGCCCTTTTGCATCCTTAACAAGAATTGAAAATTTTGCCTTCAAATTGCATAACAAATGTGTCTAAACGAAAGAAAAAACTTTGAATATACATTTAAAATTTAGAATTTTAACACTGAATACCAAATTTTAGATAATTTCAAATGTAACTCAGAAAGATTCATTAGTCATTAACACCCCTAGATAGCAGATAATGATACAGAACAATTTCGTTTACATCGATAAACTTTGGTAATGACAAGGAGACCTCAGCAAGAATTTTAACTACCTCAGCCGCCCCCAGAACAAAATTCTGGATTCGCCACCGCATTGGACAAAAAAACCGCATGCAAAACTAATAAGAATATGAACTGAACTGCAATGCCGCTCTCGAAAGCCGAAACACGAGCTTAAGGTGGGGAGCAAATCCATATTGGTACTGGTACTGATTTTCGCAGGCCGTGGGGTAGAGCCCACTTTTCCGCATTTCTGGAATCAAGAGATGCTTTAACAGTAAAAAAAGGGTGAAGATGAATTCAAGTGCACTGACCACTCCGTCTGCCCCCTGCTTTTGTTGCTTATTGGGTGGAAATTCCGAAATTCCTAGAAAAGGCAGATCACATTTTTGAAATCAGGTTTGAGGAAATCAATGTACGGCAATAAGCTGCAGTGCTAGAATTTTCCGGGGGAGCTGAGCCGGTTTGAAAAATTCCAGGGGAAGCTCAAGCTCCCCCAGCTCCCCCGGTTCCGACGCCTATGCCATCGCAAAACTTGCAAATTTTTTTGCAAACGGGGAACAAAAAATGCCAAAATCTAACGGGTTTAGTTCACTTTTAGTAACAAATTCCGTCAACAGATGGCGTTGTGCTTATTATATTAATAAATAAAAATAACCGTTTTCTTGTTTTTAAATAAAGAGTAAGGACATTTTATTTCTTCTTACTCTTATAACAAAAATATTTCATTGAAATCTGACTAAAAAATGAATGCCTCAGTTGCCAATCGATTAACTCCACTTTTAAAAAAATCCTCATTTCTGCATTAACATTGCTTAATCAATGCTTAGAATGTGACTTTATATTAAACTTTTGATTCAGTCCATTTCTGATCCTGCGATGGCAGAAAATGTAACACGAGGGCTCATTCGCTCCTATGGATAACACTATCTTCTTCATCACTTTTCTCGACTTGTTGTATTATGTAGTAAATCGATTTGGCAAGTCAAACATCCAAATGTGTTTCATATCTTGTTCACTTTTAATCAATGGAAGAGTTTTTTTATATAAACAATATGGCGGCACCTAGGAAGCAATGTGTTCTCTAAGGAGAATAAAAATGAAAATTAATCATGCTTTCAGCAAAATGTTTTGGAAAAATTAAGAAATATAAAATAGGTACTCAGTTTTTTGACCATTAAATTAAAAAAAAGCATCATTTCTACTTTCCTTTGTAGGAATCAGACCTGAGACTGGGATTTCTCAAAAATTCTAAACAATTAGTTCTGAAGAAATTTCCATCTCTGGTGACTGCCAAAAACTAAAAAAAAGTATTTTAAAAAGTAATAAATAAATAAATAAGCATTAATAAAAAAAAAAAAATCAGTTTAAAAAATATTTGGTGATGGTGAAAGACATTAAGTAATTTTTTGACAACAAAAACCTGCACTAATTTTTCAGACTTCTTTTAGCAATGCTTTTTATTTTCTACACAATTTAGCATTTTGAAAGAAGTGAAGAAATATTGCGTATTGTTGCATGTTTATTCAATAAAAATCACACTCAATGAATTAAACAGGAATTCCTTAAAAATGAAATCGTAGGCCTGAAATTTCGAATTTTCGAAGGAGTGTCGAAGAATGCATACAAAATGCAAATTTATCAAGAAATCGCAAAAATCATGGCTACTTATATGTAAATACATTTGGACTCCGATTTAACGAACCTCTATTTAACGAATTTCACGATTTGGCGATTTTTTTCTTTTTCTTCGACTAAAATGAAGGCCTCTTATTTACCGAATAATAAGCCCCCGACGTAACGAATTATTTTTACAACCGATTTTTTTTTTTGTTAATTTCAGTTAGGAAATATTGAATTGTTTTCTAAATGTTACATCCATATTGTCCGATGCGAAAAAAAAAAGGCATCTATGCATTAATTTACTAGAAGTCTCTCTTTCAATGTGAAAAAAATTGTAATTAACTGCCTTAAATTTTCAAGGTGGCATCTTCAGCACTTTAAAATTTTAAAATATTGCATTTATCCAAATAATATACATTTTTTAATGCTAAATTTTAAAGCAAAAAAATAAAAATAAATGAAAAAGTTGAAGTTTTGAAATAATATCAGAAAAATGCAAAAATAATGAATTTAGAGTTTTATTTTGACTTTTATAATATCGAATGATCATCAAATGGATGCATTTACAAGTTTTAAACTACTTTAAAACTAAAAAAATACAAAAAATTTTAAAAGAAACACCAAGAAATTACAAAAATTGCAACAAGAACAACTCAACTTCTGCTGCCTCTGAAAAAATAATTTGCAATTATTTTCGTTGGAACATTGTATTTTCAGACCTGTTATGGATCTAGGTCTGTGAAAAACATTTTTTTTTCTTAGTTACCGAATGTGGTAAACAAAACTTGATTTCTAAGCATCTCTTTCAGCGTTCGTCCTGCGGTCTATAAAGGCTTTGAAGTTGATGTTTATGAAATTATGTTTTTCCTTTCTTTCTATGATATGTCCATAATTAAAAACTTTCAAATATCAGTTAAATTAACTTTGAGATTTTCAGAAAAGAATCAGTTACAGTAATTGAACTAGTGTTTTTCCAAACTTTCGTAAAAGAAAAAAAAAGGAGTCCCGCAAAAGGTTTCAAGATAGGGTTGTTTAATCATTTTAACGAGCAATCGACAGGTTATTCTGTAAGTTACCGCCCTATAGCCAGAGCTAAGGCAGAATATTTAAAATACACCGCCAGCTCAGTCAATTCCAGCCGAGGACTGCAATTTCGTGCTTATTAGCACTCATCAGCCCGGCATAGGAATTGACTGAGCTGACGGTGTAATTTAAGTAATTGATAGGTTATATATATATATATATATATATATATATATATATATATATATATATATATATATATATATATATATATATATATATATATATATATATATATATATATATATATATATATATATATATATATATATATATATATATATATATATATATATATATATATATAAAAGTAGTTGGTAGTTAAAAAATAGCTCGTATATCAAATTTTTCTATAAAATTATTAAACGGTGCAGCAGGATCCAGCTCTATATTTTTAATCAACTGTTAAAAACAAAAAAAGAAGTTCCTATAAGGCAAGAAATATACTTGTAACCTCCCCAAGCAGAGATAAAAAAAATCAAATTATCTTCCGAGCTTTCGCCGTCTGCGTCAGTTAGAACTTTGTTTCATAACAAAAAAGTTTTCTTATACCTGCCTTCACTTTTCAATATCTTTCTTTTAAAAAAATGAAAAACAGAAGTCCTGTTCACTGGAAAGTGCAGCGACTCTTTTCCAGTAACCAATTTCCGGATGAGAAAAAAAAATTAAAACCTTAAAAAATAAACAAGCGGAATTGATTTAAAAAAAAAAGGAAAATAAAGATGAAACAAAAAAAATTCAGGGTTAGAACGAAGCAGATGGAAGCCAGATGTCTCAACCCCTCCCTCCTCTTGATATTCCGGGAACGACGTGACAATCACGTGACAAAAGTCATGTGGAAGTCGACACCCCGTTTTTTCCTAAAAATAATATCTCATCCCCCGTCATTCCCGATTTGAACTGTTGAAGTTTAAAGCGAAACAGATCGCTTAAAAGATACAGATGTAATTTTAACACACTTCGCCTGATGTATAGCGTTTCTATATTTAACTTTCTATCCCTCTGACTTGTGCCCCTACATGTGATTTTGTGGTACAGGTTGAAAAGTCTGTCCTTCACATCAGTGACTCTCAATCTGTGGTCCGCGAGCAATTTTCATGTGGTCCTTGAGCAGCTAGTGAATATTAAGCTACATCATTTTTATAGTTTCAAAGAGATTTAATAAAGAAATCTTCTGGATTAATCTCATTTCACTTAATGTATTTGTTGTGAAATATTATTTCTGTTGTCTCTTGTCCGTTTGGGATTCGGAAGATACTAAATGGTCCTCAGCTGTGAAAAGGTTGAGATCCACACTGGCTCTACGTCATGGACTTATGATACACTCTAATCAGGGGTGCTCTGAACTTAGGTTTTTGCGAGGTCAGCAATTTTCAATTTGCCGAACGGAACTCTAAATTTTGCCGAATATATCTCCAAATTTTTTCGAATGATGATAATTTTGGCAAATGAAGCTCCAAAGTTTGCCGAATATTACTCCAAATTTTGTCGAATGGAATTCCAAATTTCTCCAAGTTATGATAATTTTGCCGAATTGAACTTCAAAGTCCTTCGAATGATGATAACTTTGCCGCAAGTTTTGCCGAATGGAATTCCAAATTTCTTAAAATGATGATAATTTGGCCGAATGGAACTCCGAGTTCCGCCGAATAATGATAGTTTTTCTGGATAAAACTCGAAAAGAACACCAAACTTTGACAGAGGATGATATTTTGCCGAATCGAACTCCAAATTTGGCCAAATATAACTCCAAATTTCGACAAATGATGATAATTTTGCCGAAAGGAACTCCGAATTTCGCCAATATATACATAATTTTGCCATTATAATTTTGCAGAAAGATGATAATTTGGCAAAACCGTCAGACCAAATTTTCCGAATAAGGAAAGTTTTGAAATGTCATAGTGACCCTCCTTGACCTCCCATCGGTACGCCCCTTTATATATATATTGATTTGAGAGTTCTAATTAGCGCGAATTACCCCATGTATGTTACTAGTACCCTACAGATACTGTGACGGATTTACAAGATCACGAATATGGCAAATGTGAAAGGATCCAACGACATAGGTATCCCGAAATGGAATAAAAAATGCGAGCAAAGTTTATCAATAAACAATAATAGTACAAACAATTGAAAGGTAGCACGCGTGCGTAAGTTTTTCTCCCATTAACCTGAACTGCACAGTGCACAACTGCACCTTAGTGAGAAAAAAAAGTCAGCAGTTTTAAATAATTAACTTTTTCAAACTCTATTGTTAATAGAAATAAGAAAGATGATTTTAATGCATTTTGACAATACCTAGAACTGTAAAAAAGACTTTCCTTCCTGCTACTGAAAGGTGTTGTCTTCAATGATGGATGAAAATAGAGGCAACAATCGTTATGAAATAATACCTAGTTCTCTAAAAACTTGTTTTAAAAGTAACACATAAAGCCCCCCCCCTCTCCCTAATGCACTGCGACTGGTTTCCAAGACTTTAAACCCGCCACTTTGCATGTATTCATTAAAATGAAGTTCTCATGATCAAAAATGAAAGTTATTCCTACTTGATCAAGGTCCTAATAGATTTTAAATGATCTTGACGGAGTACTAGGATGTATGTGATTGATTTGGGCAATTTACTGACCTGCACGATGATGATCAGTTCAGTGTAATTCTATGAGAAACAATTTGCTTATGACAATTTTGAGAACAGGATAGGTATTAACTTTCGGTCAAAATCTCCTTTTCCACTTTAGATCTCTGGTAAAATCTTACCGGATGTCTCTTCATTCAAAAGTTCATTACTTTGCACTGAAAAAAGGGGTCCTTGAAACCCGAAACACGTGTCTGCAGTAATCTCTAAATCTGTGCGATAAAATCTTGTTAATTTCCTTTTAAACAGAAGTTTGTTTGAATCGGACTATTCACTCAAAATTTATTTAAGGGGAAGGGGGACAGCCAGCCTGACCGACAAACACATTTTCCTCATCTCAAGACCCTGCTTTCCAACTTTTAATTTTTTAATATTTATTTAAATATTTTATTTATTTTTGCCTTTTTTTTGTTTTTGGTGGGTTTTATTTTTGGCGATACTTTTAAGATGCATTAAGCCTTCCTTCAGGATCCCCCTCCCCCTTTTTCTTTTACTTTTATGGGGAAGTAGGATACAAATGAATGAAATAATAGTTGTTTGTGACCTGTTGGATGTTTAAAAAGTGAGTGGTAGAATATTTTTTATTTTGTTGCCTAAGTGGTGAGTGGTTATTTCCATGTCCAACGTTGGTCCTGAATTTTGCTATTGTTTGCAATCGAACATGTAATATTGATAAACTGATAGCTAATTTAAAATTCAACCTCAAAATACTTCCATTTTTTAAAAGCAAATTCCAGTGCAACATCCTTAACGAAGCATAGGGCACAACATCGGTGCCATGTGGTGAATAACAATAGCGACTCATCATCCATGAAAACGTCAATCACCATTTCTTTTCTCTCGCGGGTCCCCTCTATTTTTATTTATTCAATATTTATCACTGTTCCGTGTATCATCTGCTAATAACGGACTTTTTTCAGGGGGAGGATTGCCCTACACAATCGACCACCCCAAACGCCCCCATTTCGATAAACACATGCGCCATATGTCACGAAAACTGTGTGTGAGGGGGGGAGGAACCTTGTCACTTTTTAGCAATGGGGGAAAGCAGATGCCAGGAACGTGGTCTATGTGATTGTGCAATGGAGGAAGATTTTTGTATAACGGGGTTGATTGCCATGGTGATAACGACCGATTTCCCCGTCCGAACATATGTTTCGGATCAAGTTGGTTCAGACAACCTTGGATATAAAAAGTAAAGATTTTTCCACTAAGTGTTTACAGAGAAAATAATGAAATTAATTGATTCACTTTTTTTTACATCAAAAACATCTTTAAAAAGAAAAATATTTTCCTGCAGTTTGCATCGATTCAATGTTTTTCCGAAAACGTAGGACTTTTTCACGTAAACGATGCGAAGGGCATCTTTTCTATTTACTGAAAAACATTACACTAATTACTACGAATAAATAAATATTTTGTTGCCATTCATAAACCGCCTATGTATGCGTGTACAACAGCACAAATACGCAGGCACTGTATTGTTTCCTCAAAGTTTTAATTCACTGATGCGATTCAGTAGCATAGGCAAATTTATCTTGAAGGGGGGGGGGTTACAACAGTCTTTATGTGAAAATAGAATACCATATAAAGATGTATCAAAGCAATGGATCTAATATTTGGAAAATTAAAATTGGCCTTAAAAAGAAATCAGTTTGCACTTTGTATGTATTTTGAAATTTGGTCCATGAATCAGATTAATGACGCGTCACAAAATTACGACAGCTAGACCAAAACCATGAACTTATCTTCGGGTGTAAGCAGTGTATAAATGCATTTCAACGTTCAGAGTGAGCTATTGTCTTACGGGACATTCCATATAAAAGTCACCATTTTTTCCTGCACCTGACAGCGCATAAACTTTTTTAAAAAATAAGAATTATAAGAGGAAATGAACAAAATTTTTTGTTGAAGAATTAACGTATACGTTTGTGATTTCCTAAGCAACACAACTTTGATAACTACCCATTTAAGTTATAATTTTTAATGAAATATATGAGCTGTATCACATTGGACAGAATGTCCGACTTTCCATGGAATGGCCCTCATACATTTAAGAAAATCTTGAGGAATAGATTGATAGGCAAAGCCAAATTTGCAGTTCTTTAATCTCTTACACCCAAAGAAGATGGCTTGAAACAGGGTTTGAAGTGGCGTAAACTCCCCACATCTGGCATCCCTGCTGCCACGGTTAGATTAAGACATGGTTATATGGGGCAAGGGCCCAGGGCACAAACATTTGAAAGCACCAAATCTGTGGTGAAAGTTTTTAAAAAATAGGACAAATTCATAACGCGTCGATTGCAAAAACTAATGAAAAATTCTACTTAAAATTACAACCTCTTACGCAAATCCCAAAGTCACCCCAGACTTGATATTATATTTTATTGCATTTTAAATGCTTTTTAAACGTTATATTTGATATTCATGTCTTATTGCTATCAGGCAACAGTTCGACAACATCACATGTTACAATGTTTTCGTAATTTATAATGCAATGTAAGACATTGACACATTTATCACGAATGCAGTAAATATTTCAGTGTCGAAACATTTTGTAAATACATAGTATAGGGGGTATAAATGCATTTCGTGCCCTCAATAGTCTTAGTCGGACCTTACCTACTGCCAATGTCCTTAACTTTGCACTTGCATTTATCGAAGTGAGGGATTGTTTCTCTGATCCGGTCCAAATACGTAGGTAATCCCAACCATCAACCCGTTTAAGGAAGTGCCTTTTAAACGGTTCAGTGCTGGCGGGAAGGGGAGCAGGCAGATCGTCTGCCTGCCCGTCTGCCGCGCTACCGCTTGGGACACGTGGATCGCCGCAGCTGCGAACGGCCCACAGATGACAGATGACGTCTCCAGAGCGGGCTCTTCCGTTGCACATTCCGCAGTCTCTCCCTTTTGCAGCGGGGAGGAGGAGGAAAGGGCATCATCGTGGAATGATGAATAAAGAATTTTTTTGAAAAAAAAAAAAAAAGTTAAGCAGCTGTTCCACGGGGGAAGGGGGGGGGACAGATAAGCGATGCGACGTTTCGGTTTCGGAAGGGTGGTCCTACGGGAAGGACCTTGATCGGAGTGAATCCGACGAAAACGAAAGTTGTCTCACAAGCCAATGGATCTTATGTTTAATTTGCGTTTTTGCATGCAGTTGAAGTTGTTTTTATGCGCTAGAAGTTGGGGGGCGCATGAGTGCGAGAAAGTTTTTATTATCATTTTTATTTATTACGGGGTTTAAAATTATTTATTTCCTCCAAAAGAGTGTTATTTATTCAAAAATAGCTTTATTGCATTTTTATCTCTATAACTACTTAATTTATTCAATTATCTCAATAACTTCATTATTATTACATTTTAACTCATATTTTTAAGAATTTTTTGTTGTTCTTTTGTTTTAGGATTTTCAGGGAGAATCAATTGCATCTGTTTGACCCGTTGTTCGTTCTTATGACTATAGGTTTAAACAAAAATTTTAACTAAGAAAAAAGAAGAAATATTAAAAACATGAACAGTGGGTTTACGTTGATTTTGTAAAAATACCTTTCCCTTACAGCCTATCTTTTAGAAGCCTCAAAATATTTTAGTGATTATGTTTAAACTGTTGAGTAAAGTGATTATGTGTAAAAAAAATTCGGCAGTGTGGTGCTTGCACCAGTATGATTCATTTATACTTCTTAATTTATTCCTATATCGATGCAGTCGCAATCATTGATAAGAATACAAACCTCAGAAACCACACTAACTAATGGTTCACTCAGCATTGTTAGTGTGCTTCAGGACTTCATTATCAACGCAAGAATATATTTCTATATTTATGGCTGCACAACTTACAATGTTTTTATATTTATTTTATATAATTTTTGATAGCTGATCTGTGAGAAATAATTTTGTCTTAAAGCCTTTCCCCTTTGATATTAAAAACCATTCTTATAAATAACATCGTCCAGCGAAAGTGAGCGACTGCCCTGGGAAAGTCGGAGGAAAGGTGGGGGTGGGTGGGACCTTAAGGAACAGCTTGTACTTTGTATGCGCCACCAGCTGATGTGCCCGCTTTATATATAATATAAAATAAAATATCGAAAGTAAAACGGAAGCATCGTCTAATCGAAGTCCACCGCCATCTTCTAACGCAATGGTTTTTTCCCGCTCGATACGCGCGCGCCATCTGGCGAGAGATTTCCCTCCCACCATTTTTAATAAAAGCTTCTGGTATTGACAGATTGCTTTCTCAAAGGAGCTCCCTAATTTACTTAAGTCATTAAAGCTCTTTTGTCCAATCAATAACTCGGGCCTTCAATTTTAGGCCTTCGAAAGGGCTGATGTAATTTGTTTCTTTGTGGATTAGAAGGTAAAAAATGAATTCCAGACCAGCTTGTATTCTTTGTTCTAGTGATGATTAAGGTAGTTGTACAGCGATGAAATTTTTTATCCCGATTTCACTTCACTTCTTATTTGTGTCTTGGTTTCAGGCGGTCTTCGTATAGATATTTTTTAGCATTTCTATACATTTTACTTAAGGCACCTGTCTATTGCAGACGATCAAAATTATGTTGAAAGTTTTTAACATTATGTGTTTAATGCAGGTATTATATTTATAAAATATGTTACTTGTAAAGGAGCAAAGTTTATAGCTATGAAGTTCTTATAGTATATATCTTCTTTAATATTTCTTTGTCACTCACAGCGGCTTTTATTAATTTTTCTGCCTTTTATGTAGTCAACAACATATTAGTTCTTCTGCTTTTTTTTAAACAAAAACAATCATTTTAAATAAGTACTTAACTTCCGCAGCAATAAAATTAATTTTACTGTTATTATTATCAGTACTATTATTACTTTGATATATATATATATATATATATATATATATATATATATATATATATATATATATATATATATATATATATATATATATATATATATATATATATATATATATATACACTGTTAAAAAAATTTCCTGAAAATAACGGATAAAGTACTGGCAGCAAAGTTGCCGTAAATATTACGTTTCCGTTAAATTATTTTCCGTGACTTAACAGAAGTTCCATTTCTCATTTCTCCGTGTGTTCTGTTCTTTCATTTATAAATTTTCCGTGATTTAACGAAAATTCCATTTCTCTTCTTTCCGTTGATCTATTTTTCCGTTTTTAAATTTTCCGTTCATCTATTTTTCCGTTTTAAAACTTTCTGTGTCTTTACAGAACTTTCGGTTCTTGATTTTTCGTTGCGCTATTTCATCGTTTCTCATTTTCACATATTTTATTAAAATTTCATTTTCGTTTTTCTATCCTATGTTTAAAATGATATATAATAGAAAAATAGTTTAACTATTCAAAAGCTATTTTTTTTTTAATTTGTATTTATTACTAAAATATATTTTTAGTGAAATTTTTGCTTGATAACTTACCTTTCAAGCATCTCGAAATTCGAATCTTCAGATGAATGAAAATAATCGAAAAGTACCAACAAGGAAATTAGTGGATTTAAATATAACACCAATTTTTGATGCTGATACTGCTCGATATTTCCTTCGACTTCTTCTCGTACATATTCTGGCGTGGCATGGAAAAGCATACATGAAAAGTCAAATAAAATGAGTCAAATAAAATACCATTAAAAACCGGTTGACTTTATCATGGAATAATATACCTGATGGAGAGTACCGCATACCAATTTACTGTGTTTAAAAACAGAATCATTGACATACACGTGAAGAATTTTTTGCTCAGATGATGTATACCCCCCCCCCCACCCGGTGATTTCCGCATTTTTCTCTCATTGGAATAGCAACATAGATTTTTAGTGCATAGGCATTATACTTAGGCTAAACATATCAATCAGTTCGTTTTACCCGAAATGTTTTAACAAGAAACTTGCAATAATCTCAAATAAGTTATTGGATGAGATCCTAAGGAAATAAATTAAATAATTTATATTTTTTATTATAAATGAAATCCCGAAAGGAGTAATGAATGTTTCCAGATTTCTATGTAGTCAAGAAAACTTATTCTTGTCAAAATTGTAATTGTATTTTCAAAGATTAACAATCTGCTATGCCTTTTCGCAAAAAATATAACAGCAAGACATACTTTTATTTAGAGATTCAAAATGTTTACTTTCAATCTGTCAAAAAAAAAAAAAAAAAAAACTGAGTGACTTTTTTCTGTCTTGCTCGCACACCACGATAATCTCCGGTTGATACGAAATGTTGGCATTTAACGTTTTAATGACTTTCAAGAATACAACGCGTTAGAGCAAAAACAGTAACTTTATAATAGTTCTATAAATTCCAAATCAGCTACCATCGGAATTCTATCAAATGCATATTAACAAGAAAAATACATTTGTATATTAACATGTGCAAAGATATTCTACAATACTTACATGTGACCAGCGGTGCTAAGTTTAAGTGTCTCCATTGCGTCTGTACACAAGTAATCCAATAGCCTTTATTTTAAATGGATAACACGAGATTCTAAAGCTATTCTCACCGCTAGAACACACAATATGACTAACGAGCAGAATTGTTCGAAGTATTGAGCAAAATAATACACCGCAATAATATTCTAATACTGACTCAGTAAAACTCACATCAAATCACCAGGGCGATCAAAACACAGCTGCCTGTCTGAAAATGGCGCAAACATTTTTCCAAACTTACAAAGTCCAAAGGCGTAAAAACAATTTCGACATACGAGTATATTACTTTCCAGACATGAAATAGCAAGCTATCTATTTTGTCTTCGACATCTGAGTTGTTATTCTAAATAAGCTTTTAATTAAAAAATGTAACAGTGCGATTTAATAAGCACTATCAAAAAGCGATGTTTATCATAACTTGAAGGCTAATCAGGATACTAACAAAGTACAGCACAGCGGCAACCCTAGAAATGGAAAAATTCTGTTTTCGGAAGGAAAAAATACGTTTTGAAGCATTACGGAAATATTCTGTTAAAATCAGTCAGAAAACTACCTGAACTTTCAGGTTTTTTTTAACAGTGTATATATATATATATATATATATATATATATATATATATATATATATATATATATATATATATATATATATATATATATATATATATATATATATATATATATATATATATATATATATATATATATATATATATATATATATATATATATGGTCGGCAAAAACATATTTTGGCCCACTATTGTGAATTCAAAAAAATAATAATAATACTGCTTCTATATAAGCAAAACTACATTGGTCCTATTCCCACCATACTTCAAAGCTTAAATATTTATGACAGGTTAGAGACACGTGTAACGATAAGAACTCAAATTTAAAAAAAGGAAAGCAAAAACAATATTTGGCATTCAAAATGCTTTAAGTTTTTAATCTGTATTTAAATTACATGAATATACCATTCCACGGAGAAATGAATATTTTGTCAAGAGCATGACAGCTCATATATTTAATTAAAAATAATAATTTAGAAGGGTAATGAACAAAATTTTGGTGCTTAAGGAATCGCAAACGTATATGTGTGATTTATTAAGAATAAAAATTTATTCATTACGTTTTAAAATTATTCCTTTTTGATAAAATAGATAAGCTTTCACGTGCGGGACAAAGTTGCGGTTTTTTCGTGGAATGGCTTAAAAAGGTTGAACTGTAAAATTTGGGCATTGAAATAAAGAAATTATTTTTACCCAAGCGTTGAGCAACCAAGACAGTTCTGCTGAACTGGAAGCTTTACTGTCAATCACTTCATCATAGTCGTAATTAAATGATCGCTCGACATGAATCAGCATGTAATCCTCTAGAAGATCTTGTCTTATGTTTGAACGTAAGCGATTTTTGCCTACTGTTGCACAATCCGATAAAGTACACAGTACATTTTGCGTTAAGTTTCCTACTAGGAATTTAACTTCAGGAAAGCGAGTAGGATCTAGCCAAGCAATGTCTTATAAAAGTGGTTCATTTGCAACAAATCGTGCATTGAGTAGTGAAACTGTTGTATGTGTCGCCAACTTGGCGACAAATTTGGCGATTTTTTTTTTAAAATCCGGTTTCAATTTGGCTATTGTTGGTGATATTTAGAGAGTTAACAATTGAATCACATTAAAATTGCAATAATAAAGAAATAACATTAAATTGGTGTAAAAGGAAGTCATGTGATGCACACATCAGCTCGTTAAGAATGGAATCGAAATTTCCTCGTTTTCTCTCAAGTTCTAAAATTACGGTATGAATTTTTAAGGTGGCTGTCAAGTAGCAGTAGTAATTTGTTTCAAAACTAGTTGACAATTTGTTGATTTTAGTTGAGAGTAGAACAATGACTAACATGACTTTAGAAACACCAAAACAAAGTAATGTTGCATATTTTTGAAATTTTCATCGAATCTTCGCATAAATATTTAGTTTCATGAAGTGAATGTTTTGGTGGAAAATTAGTCAAATTAAGAAAGCTGCTTTATTTTCAGTTCCGGAAAAGTTGGGCAAAACCGTAGTTTAAAGCTTCGAAATGAAATTAAAAACATTTATAGATATTACTAGGATAAAAATTAGTCAACATACTTTCTAATACATTTGAGAGCTAATATTCTGAGTTTGGAAGACTTAATTTATGCGATTATTTCACTATTGATTTCTTGTGAATCTTTGCAAAATGACGATTTTGTAACATGGGTAGGGCAAAACCATCATCTTGCCATTTGTAACCTTTTGGACTATATTGCCGTGGGAAGGTAAAGAGCAATAACAGCAAATTTCGATTTTTTTTCATCTATTGTACGTTATCTTTATTATGCAAGCTTGCGTATTTGGTTTCCACTGTAAAAAAGAGCGAAAAAAAAAAAGTTAAATTCTAGTATTTCCCGATTATTAGTAGTGAATCCAAAACGCGTTTCTTTATCTCCCTCGAAAACTCATTCCTGCAGATATTATCTCTTTACTCCCTGGTTTGAGGATGTAGCATTTCAACACTTCTTCAGTTGGGGTCACTAATTGGGAGTTTCAGTTCATTTCCCTTTTTGTATGTATCAAGTTGGTTGTTTGACGAAAACCGCTTGAGAATGGGGAGAGAAACTGTGCTCATTTCAGGCAGTTTTTTTCGATATCTAAAGGATTCTCATGTACAGGGGCGTGCACAGAAATTTTGGGGCTCGTCACAAATGACTTTTACGGGGATTCCTTCACGTTGTTTACTCCTACATATATTTCACCCCTCTTTTAAAAAATCACGGGCACCATTCAGGCTTGGAACCGGTACAACAGGTGTTCTCCTTTGCATGCCCCAGTTCATTTATAAACACCCCAAAACATGGCTACGCATTTATAGAAGGATCGGGGCCGCTTTGTCTGATTATGCAGATTCCTTCAGTTTTTGTTAATAGACGAACGAATATAAGTTTTTAACGTTTCTTTTTCATCCCGGGCCCTTTTTCAGGCCGCGTCCAACTCCAATTTCTTTGGTCCCTCCCGTTTTCACAATGTGGGAGTCATGGCTCCCAGGAACTCTAAAAACTAGAGAGAAAGTTGATAAGAGAGGAAAGCATTCGCACGTGTAGACTTCGGCTGTTTACTTTGGCCCCTGCTTAGGAGGAAAAAAATCGACCTGTTTCTAAACGCTTTTTTCACATAGAGTAAACAAATTACATGTGTTTTTTTTAATTGTAACATTTTAAAAAATGTTAGGTGGGAGGTTAAATGTATTAGGTTCAATAAAAAAAATTGCTTGAAGTGGCCCACTCAGCGGTTGGTCCAGTCGGGGATTCCCGACTAGCCGACCTGGCCAGTCCGCCCCTATATATATATATATATATATATATATATATATATATATATATATATATATATATATATATATATATATATATATATATATATATATATATATATATATATATATATATATATATATATATATATATATATATATATATATAAGAACTAGATGCTTTACCCGGTCTATCTTCCAAAAAAAAAAAAAAAAAGTGTCAAGTGGTCAAGTGACGTATATCGTATATTCAACAATCAGGCTTAAATAAAAAAAAACATCATGCAAAATTTCCCTTCGGAACAATGACGAATGACGAAATATATTTAAAATACTTTTAAGAAATCAAAATGATAAGGAAAGAAAGCAACGATTGATTTAAAAAGCGTAACCGTGGGGGAAATGCAAAATAAAATGTTTAATAACTTGAATGGAGATGTGATTTTTCGAACTTGATTAAAAATCCCTTCTAACTTTTTACCTTTGGAGATCAAAGCTCAGTTTTTTGACCATAAGTCGAGATAGATCTGGAGTAAAAAATGTCGCTTTTTCAAACGGCGTCAAAAGTGAAACTGTGGGACAATTCCTTCACTTTTTACTGATAGATTTTATGAAGAAAGTCGTGCCAAAATTTCAGCTAAGCCTAAAAAAACTCACGCTAAAAGCGCAAATAACTCCCGCCGTAATTACGTTAGATCATTGAAACAAATTGCGTAGAACGCGGAAAATTCTATCCTTTCCACCGATATATATAATATTAATATGTGCAAGTAATTTTTTACCCCCGTATTTGGGAATTTATGTGAAAATTGCACCTAAATTGGGATAAAAAAAAGAACTGTTTATTGAATTTTTTTCGAACTGGTTTGCAAACCCCTTTCCGGACCGTGAAAATTTCAGCGAAATCGGCCGGGTAGTTCTCGAGTTTTGCGTGTTTAAACAAACAGACGCTTTTTGAAGACTTCCTTTTATACTATGTAGAGTTTTTCAATTCAATGGGAGCATGAGACCTTTACGTCTTATCGATAACCTAAAATTCTAAACACAAAATTTAGCATTTTCAAAAAACTCTAATGCTCATACGCCTAATAAAAGGGACGGAAATCATTTTTATTACTATAATTGATTAATTAATTTAGATTGAATTTTTTGTGGTTTCAGTTATTCTTTCTTTTTTTTTTAAATTTGTACTCATGGTGATGGAGTAAAATTGAGATAAAACAATAAAACCTTTTTTTTACGAAATTTTTTTTTATACGTTTCTCTTTTGATAGATGATCTATCTGATTTTATGATTTCCTTATTTTTTTCATTTACACTATGAAAAATTGTCCCCAGAGGAGTTGTGCAAAAGTAAATAGATATCTTTATTTTGAATTGATTTTCCTATGGTCATATCACTTGATATGCTAATTTTTCTAAACGTCAAATTCAGTATGCAACAAGTTTAACCTTATCGTTTCGTTATATTGACGGCTAGAAATTAATCTTCAGTTCCGTAATTTGTTCAACTTCTCATTATGCAACAACATTTTTTAATGCAACAGAATGACGTATAAAATTTATTGCGTTGCAAAAAATCTCCAATGCAAAAACAGATATTTTTCAATTTTCCACTTTCCAAATTGTATTCAATGTGCATACATTAAGTAAAGTTCGAATGAAAATTAATTTCGGAATTTTTACATTCATCTTATTTTTTTATTACTTTTTTTAACTCTAACCAGCCAACTTTAGTGAAAGGGTTTAACGCAATAAGGTACAAGTTGTAATGGAACTTGCATGCACACATCGGCGGCCATACATGTAATTTTAGGGAGAAACTAAAAAAGTTTTTATGTTTCCAGGCTTCAAGTTAAAGAAGAAAACGTCTTTTTTATTTACTTGCTGCTGTTTACAAGGTATATTAACGGAAGTATTAGATTAAAAGAAGGCTTTCTGTGTGGGAATGTAGAGAAACTTAGGACAAGTCGAAATATGTTACCAGAAAAACTTTTTTTTTTTTTTTTTTCTGAAAGCAAATTTAGTGCAGATTAAAAATTTAACGTTAATAAATTTTCACTAATAGTCATTCATTTATGGCTGTTGAGAAGCGTTAATATTTATGCTCAAAATTTATTCCACCTTTTGGCAGTACTAAAATTTAAGGAGGGGATAGAGTCAATTTGAATTGTTCTCATGCCTAAACATATTTTAAAAGTAACTCTTCTTCAGTGTGAATAACATAATTTTAGAAAAAAAAAATACACGTGTTCTACTTCGTTATGCAAACAACTACAAGTTGGAAATAAAAAACAGCAATTGGAACTTTAAAAAACAACCTGTGATATGAAACAATAGCAGATTGAGAAAATTAAAATTCCGTTGTCTTCTTTCTTTGGGAACTTCAATTTCAAAAAACTTTTGGTAGAATGAATAAGCCCTTGCTTACTCTAATGTTATCCAAGTCGTTCTACAAGTGTGGTTTTTGCTTTAATTTCGAAGCGTTAACAAAAGAGAGCCCCGAATTTCCTCAAACATCATCTAAGATCGTCGAAAATTAAGCTTGTTTAACTTCAACTTGGAAATAACCCCTGCAGAAAGTTCTTATTCTTAGAAAGTTATAATAAATAGGCTAAGCTTTCAAGATTTCAATTCTGAATAAGTTCCAGGGGAGAACCCCTTTTTCCTATTTAAAAAGGTGATTCAACTAGCCGCCTGGTGTGAAGATCCCTATGTTGTCTAGTTCTTATTCACCAATAATTTAGGTTTTATGATCACCTTCCGTGTGGTCATGCAATTTGTTTTCAATTACCCTATAGTTCCATTTACCGTAACTGACGCTATCAATAAAGTTATAAGAAATGGGCTACGATTTCAAGATTTCAATTCTGAAAAAGTTCCAGGGGAGAGCCCCTTTCTCCTAACTTTCTCAAAGATCGGTGGTCCCTCCCTTGTCTTTGCGCATGATATGAAAACTGTCGGATCTAGATAAATGAAGTGAAGATCGAATGTCTTTTTTGCTTGTTTTTTAAAGTTGAGATGAAAATGTTAACATCGCATTTACCTGGTGGATCAGATGATTATACTGCTTGTTTGTTCAGGCGATTCCATTACATTTGCTACGATGCTACGTTGTTTCATTTCATGACAACCTCCTGTTCAAAAACTTGATTCAACTAGCCGCCTGGTGTGAAGATATCCATGTTGTCCAGTTCTTATTTACAAATAACTCAGGTTTTATTATCACCTTCCGTGTGGTCGTGCAATTTGTTTTCAGTTACCCTATAGTTCCATTTACCGCAACTGACCCTATTAGTTTAAAGTACAGTACAAAAAAACTTTGTTTAAAAGGTGGAAACCATCCAAACATTTTTACATTTCTGGCTCATTTTCCTGATTCTGTTTAAATGTAATTCATTTAACTATCGAAGAGACTAGATTTTCGATGCTTTACGTAAAACAATATAGAAACAAGGGAAATGCCAGAAATGCAGATGTGGATTGCTATTTTAGTTGCCTTTCTGCTGAAAAAGAACTAAAACGCTTTTGCACAATATTTTCCGCAGCTGAGAGCACAAAACAAATGGGGAGACATTCAGCTGTTTCTATATCCTTACTGATAATGATAGTTCGAACAGCAATCACGTGACGAGAACGATGTTCCAATGCTTTTATAACTTCAGGTGTTTTCTCAAATATAGATCTGAGGCTTTTCATCATTATTTACTTATACACTCAGTTTCTTGGACATATAGAGGCATGATTATTCTTCGGATAAGATTTTCGTAAGTTTTTTTGTTCCCACAGAACTTTGTTAACGATATTCATTCCATTGTATAAAAGAGTTCTGAGCTACATATGCGAATAATGTATTTT
The DNA here is from genome assembly GCF_026930045.1 of Uloborus diversus. Lineage (NCBI taxonomy): Eukaryota > Metazoa > Arthropoda > Arachnida > Araneae > Uloboridae > Uloborus > Uloborus diversus. The sequence continues at coordinate 90,312,058 of NC_072734.1, forward strand.
AGGAATCAATATTTAAATTTAATAAAAATGAAAACAAGAAATAACTACTTTTCAATAAATTATTTGTAAAAATAAATAAATAACGGAGAGCCACACACCATTGCATAAATCGCGTTTGAGACTCAAATTTATGTATCAATTGATGTAGTTATTAATAATTTTTTTCTAAACAATACGTAAACTTATTGAGCGCAAAATATGAAAACACCAAAAATAGAATTTAATGAATAAAAATTAAAAGAAAAAAAAAACGGATTTTATTGGTTTCCCCTCCCCTTAAAAACCTTATCAATATGAACCAAATTAAAAAAAAAAACATTTAGGGATATTTTTACATACATATAATTGCACATACGTACATACACACATACAGATATCACTAGAAAACTCGTTATAAATAACTCGATGATCGCCAAAATGTATATTTATTTTTATACATGTGCAGAAGGGAGAAAAAAAGAAAAAAGCAATTCAACACATATTTAACAGTGAGCAAAATGGAAATTTTGGCCGAAATTTGAAGTAAAATGTTTCGCGATTTCAGTACATCTTTTACTACGTAAAAAATGGATTTTAGAAAAAGCCAAATTTTCCCCATTGTACAAAAAACAAAAAAGAAACGAACTATCCTTAAATTACACATTTTACAGAATAACACAAAACCTCACGAGCGTGACATAAGCAATTAAGAAAGAAAAAATATTCCTAATTCGCGGAAAGATATGATTGAAATAACTTCAAATTTTCCAATCTTGCGTTCCATTCCCATCAAGAACTTATTTACATTTCGAGCAAAAGCAAATTTTGCGTAAAGGAATGACGATTCCTCCCCCTCCCTCCGCACCCGTGCGGTCTAATTGCACAACAGCCCCCTTCGAGTTTCTCCGATAGATATATTAAAGGAAGAAAAAAAAATTATAATAGCTGAACGCTACGCATTTTATTTCCATAATAAGTTCACGCGGTGCTCGAAGATACCTCAGCGAACAGGATTTCAACAGCTGGTAAAAAGGATGATCATTTGCATATCCCATTACAAGCAGCGATTGCTCTGCTCAATCTTTAAGCGCCAATTTGAGGGTGCCGCGCTCACCACCCTCTGCATGCAATTGCCTTTTACACAGAGATTATATTATTGATGGTTAAAGAAACGTATGTGTGGCCATTTCGTTCTGCATAAGATGCTCTACATTTTTCGGTTGGTGGTTAGTCGCGTGATGAATCGTTAAAACTTCCTTGACTGATAATACGATCTTGGAGCTAGAACTATAGATCGCGGAGGAGGCCGCATGGGTTCCGCAGAAAAATGGGCACCGTGAAAGTTGCACTCGCTTTGTCGGGAAAATAATAATATAAATGAACTCCCTCACTCTTTACTACTATCTTAATGTTTTTCTAAAGTAAAATTGGGACATTCGTTTAAAAGTTGCAAATTTAAATCATATTCTATCAGTCTGCTATAATAGAAATCATTGATGAGAGTCCTGGTGCTTCCCTTGGATTTGAGGGTGACAAGAGAGATCAAACTGCTTTGACTCGCCTGAGCACAGGTCATCTAAAAACCCTCAGATTTTCCCATGGTAATAGGACTTTCCCAATTTGCACCAAATGTCATACTGAAGAGGCCATTGCACAATATTTGATTTTTTGTGTTGGTTTGGTACGCGTGGATCGTGGATCTACTGAAGACCTGCTTCTGCCTTGAAGTTGATTAAGGCGAACAACCTCATGGATCTGATCTGATTCAGAGCAGAGAGATAAGTAAGAAGAAGAGGAATATTGGGAAGAGATAAATTGGAGGGAGTATTGACTTTCATTCGTGAAACCGAACCCCAAGTCACGTGATAGATTTTAAGGCTAAGCATTGGAAGAAATCAGGTTTCTTTCGCTTGTTTCACGCAAAACGTGCCAACCATTCGTCGTTGTCGAGTCACGTGACTGGGGATCTTTTTTGGGTCAGCTTTTACTATGCCAATGATTGAACTTGTTCCCTCCATTTTAATTCCTTCTCTAAGATAAAAAATAAACGTTTAGGAACTAAATGATTTGAGTACTCCGTCATTTACAAAGGAGCTGAATTTCTGTACTCCGTTTTTTCTTTCTTTATCTTATTTTTATTTTACGCTGGAAATCAGACTGGTAATTTCATACTAATTTCGCATGAATATTCGTTTTAAGAGCTCCTGCACTTTATTGGTGAAAATTATGACTTGATGCTTGGAATGGGAACCAAGCGTTCTGGGGGTTGGATCTCGCTGTGACTCTGGATAATGCTAGTTGGAAAACAATCGTGAGGAAGATCTGATTGATATCGTGTGAAAATTACATTGTTCTCAGAGTTATACAACTCGCAAATAGAATTTGCAATTTTTCTATAAAACCCCAAATTCTACAAATTCAAATGAAATTATACGTTTTTCAATATCAACATCAAATATTTTCTAACGCTATTACACAATCGTGTAATAAATTTCATGCTACCGAGATCCAGTGTTCGCAGTCGCGTATTAAATATATTACACGGTTAGTTTTTTCGATAGTGAAGCAATAACTTTGTGAATAAACCGATTTAAGACATTCAGTTAAATTTAGTTGCAGAATTATGCATACGAAATAAATAACTAAATAAATTTAAATTTTAAATACTATATTAAAAGTAATGTACTAATTTTAAATTCATTATTTACATGAAATGAATATTTTTTTTAAATTCCATTACTTTTATTAAATAATATAATATAATTTTAAATAGTAAAAAAGTAAACAGTTTTGCTTTTGTTTTTTGAATTCTTGTAACATTAGAATATTTATAGCATCTTCAGGACGAGTATTTACCCTGTGTATTTATAATCATGTTGCGGTGTCCAAGTAACTAAAAGGTGCACAGCAGCTGAGATATTTTGTTTATGACCTCTGTAACTGCAAGGTTACATCCCTGTCAATAACCTTTCACTTTTTTTCCCTTTTTCCCCAATACACATAACGGTGGTCAGCTAGAAAACCGGACACATATCAATGCATCTTGGTCCTTTTGCCTCGAACAATTTATCGAGACTCACCTGGTGCAGCAGTTCCTTGACCTATTACTCTTTCTGAAAGTAAAAGGGGAGACGTACCTTTTTTGTAAGGGAAAGTTCTATGACCTGCCCTTTAACAGTAAAACGGGGTTGAGGGTTAAACATCCATTCTGTAAACATGCTTGACCATTATGCTGAAGGTCATGAATTCTGGGAACGGAATAAAAATAAGGTACCTTGAAGGATGTCGAGAAAGTTGTCGCTGTTACAGTGGACACATTTTGAGTTACACATTTTCTTGCTTTTTGCTTGGAAGGGAAAATTTTGGTGTATTTTAGCAGTTTACTCTACTTCCAAAGTTTCAAACGAACTCTTCACTTATGCTTAAAACAGAGCTATTGTGAAATCCGGTTACAACGAATTTCATGGGACCACAAAGTTTATTCGTTGTAACGAGAGTTCTGTTATAATGAAATCCAAGCAATGTTTTGGCAATCAAATAGAGACTGAATATGTACTTCGCTGAAACGGATATTTTGCTGCACTGGTATTTGTTGTAAAGAAATGATTTTTTTATGAGAAAGTAAATATTTTCGAGGTCAAGACTCATCTTCTCCAAGTAGTACTATATGAATGTTAAAATGCATTATGATCTGTATCCGTTATTTGGCAAAGAAATTGGGTGCAGACATTTTACCAAACTATCGCAAAGAACCTAACACATTAAAAAAAAATGAATTCACAATTGGAAAGCCGGCGAAAAAAAAATTGAGAAAAATCTCTATTTCTAAACAAACAATGAGATTATAGGTTGGTCGATAGTCTCATAAGAATTAGGTAGGTCCTGCAGTTTTTGCATCTCATGTTAAATCATTAGACTCCTGTTTTTGAGAAGCGTATGCGTGATTCTCCAAAATCCTTAAAAAAAAAAAAAAAAAAATCCAAAGTCACTCTTCAGGCCTGACCGAATCTTTTTCTCAAGTGCACCTTAATTATTTGAAAATTTTATATCATTAGTCCACAAATTAAATTTGAAGCATAAATTTTGTATAGTTTAGGGCAGGTTTGCGAGACGTCCCTTTTTGACCGGGACAGTCCCGGTTTTCAGACAGAATTTTGTTTTACTTCACGTCCCGGAAAATGATAAATTTGACTTTAGATGAGATAAAAAGTCGAAACATAATTAACTGTGAAGGATTGTTTAGGATAATTACTTTGTCATTTGCAGCATTGATATGCAAAATTAATACTGAATTAGCTTGTGAAGAATTTTACAGCAATATTAAAACCAAAAGTTAATAGAAACTAGCTAGTGGAAACTACATGTAAATATTGGTCATTTTTTTCCTTATTCAAATTGTTTCCCCTTTCTTAACGTTAACGTGTGGAGAATGAAATGTTTAAAGTTCCTGCTTAGGTTATGTATTAATACTCTCGATTTTGATTCAAATTTAATTACATTTATTTATAGTATATTGAGAATGAAATACCGTCTAAAATACTCTAAAACTCCAGTCAGCAAGAGTACGAACCTTTTTGACTTCCCGAGATACACTGTGCGGGGGGTGGGGGTACGGGTTGGGGTTCTCTTCCCGTGTCACGGTTGAACATTTCAGAAATCTGGCAAGCCTAATTTAGGGTGAAAATAATATTATTTTAATCTATGACTTGAACAAAAATAAAGTCACCATTTGAAAGCTCTTGGAAAAAAAATCTTTTTCTAGACATACTCGTAAAATGAGGCTATACGTTGGTGGTATTGTCGCATGAGAATCTGGTAGGATTTACAAATTTTGGGTCTAATAGTAAAATTACTAGCCTACTAGTTAAGTTACCGCTCTATCTCGACTGGAATTGACTGAGCTGGCGATGTGTTTCATGTATTTGCCTGATGTTTATGGGAAAAATGAGTGATTCTCCAACCATAAAGTTTGTTCCTTTTTTATTGTTACTAGTGGTGCCCACACGGCTTTGCCCGTAGTAGAAAATTAAAAAGTCATTTAATTTGTTTGTGTATTTACAAATCGTGGATGATAAATTTCTCGCCAATATGCCATGTTAATTTGCTCGTCCATGTTATGGTAATATGCTCGTTCATGTTATGGAAATTTACTTGTCCATATTATGGTAATTCACTCGGTATTGCTGCAGAGGAATCAAATCCACCAATGGTGGCACAAAACTGGAATAGAAGAAAAAACAAAATCGAATATTCGAAAAATCGTTTCGAGGTGCTCACCCCTAAGCTACGAACTAATTTTGTGCAGAATTTCATGAAAATCGGCCGAACGGTCTAGACGCTATGCGCGTAATAGACATCCAAACAGTAATCCAGAGATTCAGACTTGCAGCTTTATTATTAGTAAAGATAAGTAATGCAATCTCTTTCAATTCATGTGAAAAAAAATTGATATATTTTTCCTAAGAAAATATTTGAAAAAATAAAAAGTCCATCACTTGGCTTGTTCGAATATTTTTCTCAAATGCAACTTTATTACTTAAAAATTTATCTCATTATTCCATAAACTAAATTTGTGTTATAAGTTATACTTACTTAAAGGTGTAAAATATTATTATTTCAATCCATTTAACCATCCTCATATATATAATAACCAATGATTGAGTAACCCACGAGTTTCAACAATGAAACTCGCGCCACGGCATGATAATTTGATAATATGCTTTGGTAATGTTTAACAGTCAGGGAAAGGGTAATGTTTAACAGTCTTTATTGTGACAAGGCTGAACTCGATCCGGTAACTTAACTGTTTTACTGGTAAGATTGTGTCATTTTAGGGGAATGAAGAAGCGAAAAAATGGTCAACAATGAACGTTACCTACTGGAGTTTAGGGTTAATCCACTGGAGTTAGGGTTACAATTTAAACCAAAAAAATATCTCTATACAGGCAAAGGCTTCGTTTAAATGTAGAAGAGTAGAATCAATTTTCACCAGTCATACCTTGACTGGCGACTTTCCAGTTTAAATAATAATGGTACAGCACTTTGAAATTTGTCCCAAGGTTTTCATGACCATTTTTAGGTCTAAGAATGAGTTCAATTATTGCTGGTTCAATTATTACCTTTAACTCAGTTGTCTTGAGTGAAGTAGGCCTAAGACATGCGCTTGACTATTCGTACTTGCATATAGCCTGCTGCAAAGGTAGTTCTAAATTATAAAATGAGATCACCCACCTGAAGTTGAAATGTTTCGAAGTTCCCAATCAACTATCCGTTTTAATCGGGGCGTCTCAGTCCCTTCAGAGGAGGAGGGAGGAGGGTAGTGGGTACCACAGCAATAGCATACGGCTTAAGAAGAAGCCAAGTTTGAAAAAGTGTGATTCAAACATATTTTCGTTTATTTATTGAGAAAAGTGGATACAAAGAGTAATCTGGCTAAAGAACCCTGTAAAGAATGTGGAGACCACGTGAGACATAGTAACAAGCCTAAGTTAGAACAGAAATGAAGTGATGCTTCTGAGTGGTCCATAAAAGAGATATATGGTTTAGAAAGGTAAGAGTATCAAAGTGATGCTATTTTCAAATATTTTCAGTTTAATCTATACTAATAATACAAAGCTGTAGAGTTCGTTTGTTTGTTTGAACGCGCTAATCTCATGAACTACTGGTTCGAATTGAAAAATTATTTTTGTGTTGAATAGTTCGTTTATTGAGGAAGACTATAGGCTATATTACATCACGCTATGACTAATAGGAGTGAAGCAACAGTAAAAAAAATATAAAAACGGGAGAATTTAGATTGTAATATGAAATGCTTGGAAAGCAGAAAATGGGTAGCCACGGTGGCTCAATCTGAACGTGCTGGCTTCGCGATCCAGTGGGCGTAGGTTCGAGTCAGCCGTAAGGCAAAATTCTGGGGTACTTCCCACAGAAAATCCTAAACGATGCTAAAAATGATTTGTAAAAAAAAAAAATATGTATGCACGTATCATTGTCTTATTTTTCTTATTAATTAACTAATAATATAAAGGTGAAGTTTTGTTTGAACTCGCTAATCTCAGGAACTACTGGTTCGAATTGAACAACTATTTTTATGTTAAATAGTCCATCTGTTGAGGAAGGCAAAAGCTATTTTTTGAAACTCATATGGACCGAAATATTTGTGATTGCAAATTAAATTTTTAATTGATTATTTAGTTTTATGAATACCTAATAGATGGCGGGGTAAGTTTAGTTCTATGAATTCCTAATAAATAGCGGGTCTTCGAGAGGGCGCTGGCCGACAGTATCGATAGCTGCGAGGAACCATGCCCATGCTACGCTGTTGTGATCTGCAAACAGATTTTTGAATGCGTTTCTTTTTCGGTGTTCAGGTTCATAATTTGATATTGTAGGATTTTTCTCTCTCTATTGGGGTTTTTTCCTTTGTTTCTTCAACGTTTGTTTTTGTTCTTATAGTTGAAGATAGTTACTTATCTAAGTAAAAGATTTGATTTGTTGTATTATTCAATTGTGATTGTTCTTTATAACGTTTTTATTATAGCACTGTTTATTTGACGAAAAACTTTAAATTGCAGGGGAAAAAACCGCTTTACTCGCTAAAGGGCAGGGTTACGGTAGCGTGGTTTCTTGGCGCGTTAAGGGATGAACTATTTAATTGAAGCTTTATTTTTAATTTTAACGCTACAGTTAATATTTTTATGTGGTTTGTCGAATAGTTTGAAACTCCAAAGAGTCTTTAATAAGTCTTTTAAAAGGGAGTGTACGAAGGAAAATGATCATTTCATATCAGAAGGGGGGAGGTGGGCGTGGAATTTTTTTTTTTTTTTTTGTTTAACGGACTTCCTTTACCTTCTTAGCAAGGGCATTGCCGTGCGGGTACTGCTATGAACAACAAAGTATGTTCGTTTTGTGTTTACAAAAAAAAAAAACACTCATGCAAAACTGTTACTGTTAACTTATTCAATTATCTACCTGGTAATTAATTGTCTATGTTTTCTTCTTATTTTCTTAGGAGGTCAAACATCTTAAATTACCGGTTGCATATGCCCCTGCGTAAAAGGATCCGTTACGCAAGAAACTTTTCAAAGTCACTGAAAGCAAACATGGCTACATTGCAATATCTGCGGCCTTGTGAAGGTAAAAACTCCCCCAATAAAAGTTCAAAGACACGAGCAGCTGTATTACTCATTTTTCTTTTCCGAAGCTTAATTTCTTTCATTTTTTCCTCTTTTTTAGCATATTATTTTTTACATGCAGAAATCTGGTTAAGCAGCAGCGTAGGCGACGATGTATTCACCTTGTGGTAGCTGTTGGCCTACATAGAAGGGGAGGGGAGAGTTGGAATGAATCGGTATTATAGTTAGAGCAGATATGCAGTTCCCTCTTTCGGATCCAGCAGTTTTTTTTTTTTTTATCCTCCGCTAACAGGGGAAGTTCCATTGTCGACATCATAGAAAAACGATATCAGCTGTTACAAAACGAAAGGAACAGATTGTGCTGGTTCATTAACATCTGCTCCTGTTCCGAAAAGTACAGCTAGTTTTGCAGTAGTCATTGATGGTATCCATATAACGGCTTGTCTCAATTTGTTTTTATATTTGAAAAAAGAAGAATTTGAATGAAAATTAAGAACGTATTAAAAATTACATCATTTTGAAAAACATATTTTTTTTCCCTCTTCAAAAATATATACAAGTTTTTGCAGTAATTAGTAGGTAAAAAGAGCTGATCATGTTTCACGAATTGAAAAAAATGTTATTCAATTGCATTTTGTCTTTCAAATAAAAATTTAGTATCTTGAAAAAAAAAAATAAATAAATAAATAGACAAATAAATAAAAAAATATATACATAAAACTAAAATAAATAAGTAATAAATAAAATAACTGAAAAAATAGATAAAGAAACAAACAATAAAAAAACTAAAATAAACAATAATAAATGAATATTAATAAAGATGAAAATATTAATCAAATTAAATTTAAAAAACACATCCGATTGTTTTAATTTTATTTAAATTCAAAATATCAAGCATTCTACATTTTAAAAATCAAAAATGCAGGCATCGAATTTTTTGTTTTCAATGCTATGTAGACTTTACAAATAAAAATAGGACACAAAACATTTTTCTTTTCCATATTCCTTTTAATCTCTTTTTTATGGAATCGATCGCTGTAATGGTCTTTACAATTTTCATTTAAGATACACTTACAAAATGTATTACACTCCTCTAAAACATGTTAAAGAGTATTTTCAAGCCATGAAAAACCTTATTTACATCTGATTAGACCTTTACTGTTCAGAGATTTAAAAAAAAAAAAAAAAAAAAAAGAAAAATCAATAAAGTGACAAGTGATAGTGTAAAAATATTTTTAAATATCAGTTTATTTACTTATTAGCCTATTTGCCTGTTTTCTAGTAAATTGCTTCAAAATTTGTTAATTTTCTTTCTTCTGGAAATGCTTGTTATACAAATGTAAAAACAATGTCTACGATGGATTTACCATAAAATATTCAAAACAAAACAGTCTAAAAAGTAATTTCCATTTTCATTAACAACTATTTCCAGAAGAAAGAAAATAAACAAATTTTTAAGCAATAAACAAGCAAACAAGCAAATAGAATATTAAGTAAATAAACTCTAGTGGTATTTCAACGATCCAGTTCTTGAGATTCTTTTCATGTTCGTGCTCTCTGCGGAAGAGGATGATTTCGAGATATTTTATGAGGTCTTTACGCGATTTTAGAAAGTGTAAACTTGACAGTTACCGTCACACCACTTGAGAACCCCTCAGAGCACTCAGCGCGCCTAAAATACGAGGAGGAGGGGAACCCCTCTTCTTTTTCCCTTCCCCAAGAAAAAGAAGTCTTTGGAAGAGAACTTGAGTTTTCCGCCCTCTTAAAAAATAGAGGGGTTCCATTGAGTGTTTCGATTACACTATTTGTCTACGTAGTGTTTTATTGATCACTCGCTTGTAAACTTTCCTTTCCTCCCCCCTCTCCCTTTATTATTATTATTTTATTAATAATCTCATTTGTTTTCAGAATTTAGAGCATGAAAGGATGAACGTAAAATTGATTTCCCAAAAATCTCGATTTTATTTTTTGTTAACCATTTCGTTTAATATTTTGACATCAGGATTTAGAATGTGGAAGGATTAAATGTAAAATTAATTGTCCTAATATCTTGATTTTATTTTATTGACGTAATGATGACTAAAAGATTATATAATTTTTCTTAGGAGATACAATCTGCCCTTTTAAAAATTTATGCTTTTGATATTTTTATGAAATTTATCGTATGATATCCATTACTTTAATTATGAGATAAATCCCCCCCCCGTTTTTTAAGATTTTTTATTTTTTGTTAACCATTTCATTTAATATTTTGACATCAGGATTTAGAATGTGGAAGGATTAAATGTAAAATTAATTGTCCTAATATCTTGATTTTATTTTATTGACGTAATGATGACTAAAAGATTATATAATTTTTCTTAGGAGTTAAAATCTGCCCTTTTAAAAATGTATGCTTTTCATATTTTTATGAAATTTATCGTATGATATCCATTACTTTATGAGATTAGGTCTTGAAAACTATTTCAATCTACTTTCAAAATTTTCGAGCTAACTGCAAATTTGAGGATTGATTAAAATTTTCTTTTTTTTTTCACCATTAGTTTCGATTTTAAAGAGTAAATGTTAATTTAAAAAATAGTGGCGCATCTAAAAGCAAAGTCTCCATTGTCTTTCATTTTTATAATGGAAAATTTAAAATAACATTCTTATAAATTAAAGTAATCCTACTGCTAATAATAATAATTTTGAAAACGAAAAAAATTCAGATAAAGCATACGTTACGTAAGCATACTTTCGCTTTAAAATAATTCAATATTAATCAAAGCATTCGTTTTTAACTTCAGTTTTGAAAAGTCGACGGCTTATCTTCTTGTCAGGGAGGTTTGAGATTGGTGATGTTTAAACACCTCATCATAATCGAATTGACTTCAATGTTTTCTGAATTCAAGTTAGAATTTAAGGCCGTTTTTCACCTTTCCTAAGAAAGGGGTTCATCTATTTCACTTAAAAACGTTTCTAAAGACGTTCAAAACAATATTTTTGCTGGATCAAATGATGCGATGAAATGAACTGTCTTTCGTCTTGAAATCTTCTTCTTAATTTTACATCACTTCCTTAAAAAAAAAAAAAAAAAAAAAAAAAAAAAAAAAAAAAAAAATCTTTGCTGCAACGGTATCTTCAATTTACTAACGGTGAGTATTATATCCGCCTTTAACTTTCCCCACCTTTTCCCTGGGCTTTAGTTTTTTTCCACAGGTCTGGAGCACTTTTTCTTTTGCTTTTTTACACACATTCTCCAACTCGGAACTTTTGAAGAGTGTGCGGTTATAAGTATGAAGTATTAAATAAATAAATAATAACTAAATAAAAAAATAAATCGAGACGGAGAAAGACGAGAGGGGGGTTCTATCATTTTTTTAATGTTTTTTTTCCACACACAGCAGACAGATGGCTTCCCCAGGAGGCAAGCCACGTGCGCGTGCCTTTTGTTGTGTTGCCAGCTGTCGCGTTGAAATTGCAGGTGTGCCTATACACTACGCGACCGACAGGATGCTACGTCATCGTTAGACGGAAGCTAACATAGCGCGGAAGCAAATGGGCCCGAAGCACTGTTGCCACAAATAATAAAAATGTGTCTAAAAAAGGAGAAAGTGACCAGGTCGGTTATTTATGCTCTCTGACGTATTTCTTCTGAAGATTGTTTTGTTTATTAGCTTGTCGTCGAAAGGTATAAAAAGATGTTCTTTGCGTCAGTGTGTAATGATGCAATTACTAAGAGAACGTGACGCTATTGTTTTCGCTGTTATGTTTTAGGCAAATGACACAGGATTTTTATTAATTGGTGTTATAAAAATAGTGTTTTATAACATAAAACCGGCATTATGTTTGAAAGATACTTGACTGCTTTCTTGTAACAAATATTTTATAACATATGTTTAAAACAAATATTGCAAGAGCAGAATGACAAATCTAAAAATAATAAATGCTGTCATTCAGTGATGATAACTTAAATTAGGATATTTTAAGCGTTTTTTTTTTTTTTTTTTTTTTCAGTTTAGTTAACTGTTTTCAACGTTTATAGAGTTAACCTGTGTAAATATTATCAGATTTGAATTTAATTACGGGCTACGAGTACTTGGAGCGTTTATCGTTAAAAAATCATCAAAACAATTACTTATTTTATTGATTTTTACGAAGTCCTAGAAGGGACAATGTTGATATTTAAGAAAGAAAATGCGTATATTTATTTCTAAAAAAGTCTTTTTTTCAGTCAAGAATGCCGCCTAAACTTGATTTTTTTAAAACTTTTCTTTATCTTCTCTTTTCAAATTTCTATCCTATATAATTGATCACTCTATGCTTTTAAAAGTTAATGCTTCAAATATTACTAAGTTTGAAGTTTTAAGGGAATCGGATAGACAAAGAGGGGGGGGGGAAGACGCAAAAACCAAGAAGGGACTAGGTTAGAATTTAAAAATAAAGTACATAAGTCTATTTCTGAAAAATTAGAATTTTCGCAGTGAAGGTTTGCAGTCTGATTTTGAGATTTTCTTGTTTTTTTCTTTTAATTTCTCTTTTTTTCCCTTGCTCTTTTCGAATTTCTGTACTCTAGAATTGATCACTCATGCTTCTAAATATAAATGCTTCTAATGTTAGTAAAAATTAATTTACAGTGAATGAGATTGACGAAGAGTACGAAGCACGAAAAGACCTAGAAAGGACTAAGCATAATTACTATTCCTTACATAAAATCATAGTAATCATCATAAAATACTTTTAACACACGCAGTTAGATATTAGTACAACTGTAATATTAAAATGAAAATATAATAAAAATATTTTTTACAGTTAAAAAATTGAAAGCATTGACTATTATAAAATAGCAGATTTTCCTTTAAGTACATCTGTACTCAACTCATAAAAGTCGCAAAGGATGTTAATTGCTTTTTTTATTGCTATATTAGATAATCACAGTCCTATAATGACAAGACCAGGCTAAATGAGTTGTTTGGAAATTTGTAAACTTTTCGATAAATGACTCAACTCTTTGTCATTCTCGGAGAATATATAAAAACTTACGTAGGTTTAGAAAGCCATCTTGGTTAATAAAAAAGAAAAACATAAATAAAGTAAGAAAGACAGAAAAAATGCTGGTACGTGTAGAAAGGTAAGAAAATGTAATAACAGAACAGAATACGCTAATGCATTTTAAAATTATTTTAAAGTTCAGTTTTTAATTAAATGAAAATATTTTTTTTCATTTAAGTATTATACAACACTAACCTTCTGACCAGCTATTTAGTAAAAATAAACAAATATTTTTTAATAGTATTCTAAAATGTATTTACAAACCAATTGTAAAAAAATATAATTACAAAATATATTAACAATAATATAATAATATTAATAATTAATAATAAATAATTGATCTATTTACAATTTTTTTACACTTATAACATCCTACATCAATATTAATATTACGGAGAGGATATAGGTACTGTTCACATGCCCCCCTAGATTCATATGCTCACAAGTTCCCATTCATATACCTTAGAAATAACTTGCAAAATTAAATAATTCTTAACTTCATAAAAAAAATTAAACATTGTCTAAATTTACTTGAATGTTCATGGAATAGTTTGCAATAATTAAGTTTAGCTCATTGATGAGTTTAAAATATGTTTTCACGTGAAGAAGACAGGGATAAATTTATGTACAACGCCTGCTAAAACATAAAAATTGGTGCCACAAAAACATAAACAATATTCATTATTTTGAAAATTTGGCCAAAAGGTAGGACTGGTACCGTTATCACTTGAGAATTTCTATTTTCTTACTAATTTGAAAATATTTATTTAATTGCTTTATTTAGTTTGATTATTTAAAAATAGTTTTTTAAAGGTATTTTCAAGACGCATTAGGAATCCTTTCATGCTTTTTTCTTCTTTCTTTTGCTTTTAGGGGAAATAAGCTAAAAAAAGTAAGAAAAAGACATGAAAGAAACATTAATGCAGATTTAAAATATCGCTAAAAACGAAAAAATAAGTTAATAATTTAAAAAATTAAATAAATGTGGAAAAATAAAAATGGGAAAGTAGGGTTTTGAAAAGGGAAAATGTGTGTCTGGCGGTCTCTTTATCGATCTGTCTCTTCCCTCTAATATATTTTAAGGAAATATAGTCCAATTCAAATAATTTTTTTTGTTTAAATGATCACGACAAGGACACCTCATTTCCATATTCAATGTTTTGATTTAAACAAGTTTCGTTCAATTTTAAACAGCTTTTAAAATATTGACATTAGCGACAATGATCGATGTTTAAAACGAACCTTCAAGATATAGAATTCAACTTATTTTATTATTAAACCCTAAGGGGAAATTTAAGTCAAATATATATAACGAACATAAAGACAGATTTGTTTCTATTAATCGTCGTTTAAAAAAGGTCTTGACGAGGAATATGTTCAAAAACAGACGTTCAAAATTAACTGTTAACTGTTTAATTTTATAGCTAAAAAAGCTCCAGTTCAGACTATCTTTTCAAATATTTTATTTTCGTCAAGAATCATTATTACTACTAAATCATAGCACTTTAAAGGTTATACTGTAATACATGAAGCCAAACAAGTCATCTACGTTGTAAGATATTGAGAAATGTGTACTGCTGTAATGAAATATATATATATATATATATATATATATATATATATATATATATATATATATATATATATATATATATATATATATATATATATATATATATATATATATATATATATATATATATATATATACATAGATTTTATGTCGGAAACCCGAGGCCTAAAAAGAACTCGTGTGGGATCCAATTAAATTTTTTTATTTATCGACCCGAATTTATAAATCTGTAGAGAATAGAAAAAGGCTCAATTTTGAAATTTTTTTTTATCTTACATAACTTACAATAACTTGCTTCTCTGGTCCTTCAAACAACATTCATAACTCGGAGGCTCCGCCTACTTCTCGCTTCGCTCGCCAACCCCAGTTTCCCGTCTGTGGCCTTACCACCTACGGCGACTAGCTATAGCTGTACTATATTATTTTATATTGTGTAAAATGTATCTTTCGAATATTTCTTGTGTAATTATTATTTTGCTTCAGCTTTTTAACGTTTTTTTTTTTTTTTAATTTTGAGTTTAAGTTGATCATTACAAAATTACGCGTAGACCAGCCATGAAATGCCGATTTTTCTCTAAAAGAAAAAAACTCTGAAAAATAATTTGTCATTTTGTGGTGCCGAAAATTGCTTCTTTGATTGAACAATCTTTGTCGCTCTCTGCTCATAAATAATGCTCGGAATTTTCTCATTCATTCATTTAAAAGCTTTTCTTAAATGTAGTTTAAGTATATATACCAATGACATTTTTTTTACCGTTTTTTATTTGAAATTCCGATTAAAACATTCCTTTTTTTAAAGCATCTTCATTAATTAAAAAAAAATAAATAAATAAAATAAAAATAAAAATAAATAAATAAACAAATAAATAAATAAATAAAATAAAAATAAAAATAAATAAATAAACAAATAAACAAATAAATAAAATAAAAATAAAAATAAATAAATAAACAAATAAATAAATAAAAGAAAATAAAATAAATTTTGACGATGATCATTTGTCTGAATTCAATGAATGTCATTAGTCTAAAATATATTGAAGCACAGAATTTATTTGTTTTGCTTTGTTTTAACGACCAAACATTATTAATTCTTAAGGAAATTTCTTCTTTTTAACTGACTTTTTTTTTTCAAATAAAAAACAAACAAAGAGAAGAAGAAGAAATGAAAGGCAGGAAGATAGGAAAAGACAGTCCCTTTTTATGAGTAATTGACACAAGTTTTAAAAGTTAAAAACGAAAACTTTGATTGTACAGAAAGTAAAAAGAAAGAAAATACATCCGGGTTTTGTTTTAATATTCATTGTCACATTCAGTGTTTTTTAAAATTTTTTTAATTAAAAATTTTTTAAATTAAAAAGTCGTTTTTTTATATTAGAATTTACTACTATAGTTATTGGGAAACGAATTCGTAAATAGTATAGGTACACAAAAATTACATTTAAAGGCAAATATTTTTAAATTCAATTACAAAGAATAGCTGAGTCTGTTCAACTCATACATTTTATTCCATAGGTAGTAAAAGAACTTCAAAAAGAACAGCGTTCTATATTGCTCTTGATGATTATACAGGAACAGTCGACATAATTTTCACTCACTCAGAATATCGTAGTAATATAGTTCGTTTAGGGCATATCTACAAACTATTTAAGGGGTCAAAACACCTTAACCTTCAAAATGTTTGACGGTCTGGAAAACTATATGTTGTGCATAATTTACTCCTGAACAATTTGATACTTTATTTATTACCATACGCAAAAAAAAAAAAAAACGTTTCGAGTTATCGTAAAAACATTAACTATCCTTAGCGAGAAATCTGTCAACAGCAGCTGTTTAAACCTCTTTTATTCAGAAGTCTGTTTTTCGTTTTGCGTGCTCGATGTCTCAAAAAGTTTTATAAATATATATTCATAAAACTTTTCATGTATGTTTTATTGGACTATCTCTATAACCTAAATTTTAAGTAAAAATCAAACTTCTTAAAAAAAAAGAAAAAAAAAAATTTCCCCCCAAAATTTTGCTAATTTTTTTTTTTTTTTTAATTTAAATTTAGGTTTATTTCCCAAGGAAGTATATGGCAATACATTATGCTTGTATTTTGCAGCAGAGAGATTGCGCGATGCTACATATAATTTTTCGCTCTTGAGGAAAAACTGAATTTTAATATTATTTTCTACTATAATAAAATTATGTTGTTTAAGGGGGTCCGGGACACAAAAATCCTCAAATTTTGAAATTTTTTTTTATAATTTGAAAAATTGCTCCGTTTTTTTCTGCTTAAGAGGACGTTTGAATCTTGTTTCCACCTTAAATAGAACGAAAGTTATAGTTATTTTTGTTGCATGCATCTAACGAATGTGTACATAACTTTAAAACTTTAAACGCGTTTTTCTCCATGATGCAATTTTTCCCGATTTCTTGCATTCAAACTCTTATAAGTCAGGAACCGATAGAGATAAAGTAATGAAACTTGGAGCATATCTTTTTCAAGCAATTTACTTTAATTTTTATTCGGCGAATTTGAAAAAAAAACGTTTACTGCAAAAATTATGATTTTTAAAAAAAAAAGTATCTTCGAATTTTTCGAAATTTTTCTTCAAATATTTTTTATTTCTTATTGAATCAATATTTTTAAAATCGCCGAATAAAAATTAAAGCTTAGATATTTGTGCATACTTTTTTGAAAAAAAATTGAAAATTGACGAACAATATTTTGAGTTATAGCAATTTAAAGCAACCCCATTTTTTTGAAAAAAACTAATTAAATTTAAATAAAAAAAAATTTTTTTTCATATTTATGTTATGATTTTGCTTATTAAATAAATGATGAATCAGTTCAAAAAATTTCAAAACTCTAAAGTACATAATAAAAAAATTTTCAAAATGTGTCCCGGACCCCCTTAACTGTGTTAAGCAATGTATTTTTCCTCAGACAGCTTTCATTTAAAACTAAAATTTTAGTCATAGCTTGTATTGAAATTTAGTGACAAGCTTTTAAATAGCGGGTATTTCTCGTATCATTTAACTTATGAGTCCTGAGACCCCTTAACGTAGAAGCAGGGGATAAAATTAAAGGCGTTTAAATAAAATTGAGTTCGTTATTTGTTTCTTTCTTTTACGGGTCGTAAAAACATTTTGAACTAGTAAGTGATGAGATAGAATTGAACGTTCTCATGCAAAAATCAATTTCTCTAATTCCTTACTTTTTCCATGCATGAAACATTCGCATCGTTAGTCAAAAAGTAAAAATTTCCTTTTTTGAAAGAAAAAAAAAAACAGAGTAATGTTGACGTCACATAATGGTACATTCATTAAATTATGCACATGTTTACACAAAAGGAAAATAAGTCCGAATCATCAATATTGCGATAATTGTAAAGGAGCGATTTTTTTTTTTTTTTTGCACATATCTGATCAAATGCCACGAAAGGTCCATAAGACTGAGAGGTGACTTAGGAAATGCATCATGATGCAACAAAATAAAAAACCTTGAAATCAGGATCTTTTGCTACAAAATAGAGAGGGGGGGGGGAAAGAGTGAACAGTTCATTCAAAACATTCAATCACAAAAATATAGTCAGGTATATAATAAACAGATAAATAGATAGATATTGATATGTAGACGTAAATAAATAAATGATAGATAAGTAGAAAAGTTGATAGCGACATATATGGGATGAATAT
This sequence comes from Uloborus diversus, assembly GCF_026930045.1. NCBI lineage: Eukaryota > Metazoa > Arthropoda > Arachnida > Araneae > Uloboridae > Uloborus > Uloborus diversus. Next base: position 90,330,457 of record NC_072734.1, read on the forward strand.
TTTGATTCGCTCTGTGCAGTTGCGAACTTAGTTTCTTTTTTCGCGCGGTTATGACCCCATATGCCCCCTTCTCTACGCCACTACACTTTTTCTATGAAGATGTTTGTCTGAGAATCTTGAGGTGGAATGCACTAGAGCGAGAAAACCCCTAGAACAATGTAAAAATAAATAAATAAATGAAATGAAATCAGAAGTCAAAAAAATCATGAAGAGGCGCGAGCACCCGTGTGGCGAACATGTGGCAACATTTCGACTGGTAGCTGTAGCAACGGCAGCCACCAGCTTGATTCAGCTGCCCAGCTGCGCTTATTATTTCACGAACCTTTTCTCCCCGCTATCGTTTCATCCCCTTCTTTTCCTACCACCCCGCCCTCCGAACGCGTGCTTTCAACCCCCCTCCCCACCGGGTTAGAAACACTTCCCAAACTCGATCGAGTTTCAGTCACACCGTGCTGAAATCCTCATTTCTGCAGCTCGGCCGGCCGTGCGTAGGTTACGTTGCTTTATTAGCTGCCTTGAAAAACAAAGTCATTCACCAGTGTAATTATTATTATTTTTTTTGAATATCGTCTGCTTGTTCGAATTCCTTTCCTTACGCAGTGAAGTGAACTCACGTGATGTATGTGCGCGCTTAATGCTCTTCATGTTCGTGTGGTGGATTTTGATATATCACTAATATAGTGGTGGATTTTGATATATCACTAATAGAATGTAGTCTGGTGTTGTTTATACTTGGGATTTTGTCACCTGAAATTTGATGTGGTTTAAGTTACCCTATTAACAGAATTGACTAGTGCTCAATTACAATTCCTGATGGTTTTCTCTTTGTGCTAAATAATTTCGGACGTCACCTGAAAAATATTTACGAGTGCTCATTCATATAGTTAGTGACAATTTCATGGATTAGTAATCTTCGATGAAAAGGAAAACCCAAAACGTTTTCATGAAGGATTACTTTGATAATGCAAAGTTCTTTAGATCATGATATTACTAAGAGAAAGAAGATGAAAAAGAAATGAAACTTTGAACCCGGTGTGGTCTCCCCCCATGATAACAACTGGAATAATATTTTCAATCGGTACCGGAAAAAATTTGTGCAATATGAACAGTTTAATGACTTCTGGACCAAACAGGTCGTTCTTCACGCATCAAATGATCAGTCCAACACTGTCCATCTATGCAGGTAAGCTAATCCATCTATTATTTGTGTTTATGTTGCAATATTGTTTCACATTCTAACAGTTGGAGTAAAACTGTAATTAAATGTGTTCACTTAATTTTTAATTTAAGTGTTAATCAACTAATGTATACTCCATTTTAAAAGTCAACATATATTAAATAACAAAATAATACTGTTAATTACGTTCGCTTTAATTTTTTAAGTCAAGCTATTTCGTCCCCCGCATATGTTAACGAATTTTTAAAGTTGATGTATGACTTCTGCTTACTATTTTTTTATCATTTTTCACACTAACCAAAAAAATGGATTGCAGTAGATAAAGCAAAAAAAGTTTGAAATAACACTTCAAGTAGATATGTATTTCATTGATTAAATTAAACAGAGAAAAAAATATTGAAATAAGTGCCCTCGTTGACAAATTCCCGATGCTTCAAATGTGTTTCAATTCCGAACAAAATGCGACCTATTTTATTAATTGCATGTTATGACATAAATGGCATATTTTCTCTTAAACTCATTATGTAGTTTTTAATTGAATCTATCTTTTTTTTGTACAACGAAGAAGGGTTAATGCAGTCACACTTAAACGATTAAAATTCAGTTGAAATAATCTTTAAAAGCATTTGTTTCAAATGTTCATTAGGATGTAGTAATAATTATACTATTGATTTCTATAATTTTAATGAAAAATTAAAATGATATTTATTACTGTATTTGTGTCTCAGACCAATGTATCACTTGTTTGCACTAAGATTTTGTAGTTTTAGGATGACGGGTGAAAACGCAAAGCTAAAAAAATAATTAAATAGAAATCCGGAAAACAATGTTTAGAAGTAATATAACACTGGAGAACAATTATTTGAAACACAATTTCTCTTTGCAGTTAATGATTGTTGAAAATTTCAATAATTGCTGATTGCTTACCTTAAAATGTTTATTTTTTTCCATCCAATATTTTATAAACTGATCACTGTGTAACTTAAAAACTTGATGTGTGACCAAGATTAAGACTATTTTTGAGCTCGGAAGGGCCATAAGGTATTCAAAAACAAATTACAGATCTTATTAGACTACCAAATCGCTGTTCTCCTGTGTGATTCATTTCTTTCTTGTAAAAAGAAGACAATTATTGCGGAGAAAATAATATATCGAAGGGAAAACAAGCTAGTGTTTGCACTTATCCTGCAGAATGCAGAATAGAGAAATATATCTTTACTTAATAAAAAAAAGTAAAAATAATTAAATGGGCACAAATTTGAGTGAAACTGTCTCGTTGCTTTTGTCGGACATCTGTGAATCCATAGGCACATTTATTTGCATTAACCCCAATAAACTAAATCATTTATACCTTTACTGAATATAAAAAATATATGTTTAATATTATTGGCTAGAAATCAATTTAAATTTCTCCCATAAACGCCAATAAGGGCATATGATAATGTTAAAAGTGGACTGAAGAGATACAAAGGACATTAGTGTGTGAGTACTGGCCTGATTTTGAAATAATAAATATAATAATAATAAAAATAAAACATTGTTAATAAAGCAACTTAAAGTTAGTCGAATCAAAAATGGAATATTCGAGTTGCATATTCTCGCAAAGAACAGAAAAAAAGGGGAGGGGAGAGGGAGAGTTGGGACATAAGATGATTCTATTACTTAGAAAAACGTGTCAAAGGAATCAACAGAAAAATCAGCACATTTTGTCCTCTTCGAAAGTCTACTTTCAAACTATAATGTATTTCTTTCATTTCATTTCCTTTACTTATCAGTTGAACAATATTTTTGTTGTGCATTGATTTTAGTCAGTTCTCTTTCTGTCGTTTTATTCTATATATTTTATTTCATTCATTTACTTTTTTTTGGTTTTAAATTTGGTTTTGCGGGGGAAAAAAGAGAGAGAGAATGAAAAATGAATCTTAAATGAAGATTCAGAGCCCTTTCTTTCTTTTTACATATGGACTGATTTCCAGTGTTCTTTGTTGAATCATATTTTTACATAAATTTTAAAGCCAGTCAATAATTAATAACCACTCAATATTGCTGGATCTTAAACTAAATTAAATGTTCTTACTCCCCAATATTTCCAAAATCAGATTTAGTGCAGCATAGAAATATGTAACATGTTCAATTTTCCATTTTAAAGCGATGGAGGGGGAAAAAAAGACTTGTGAGGAAAACTTTATTAAAACGAAAATTCGGATCGTTTTCTTCCACCAAGACTTGGTTACTTCCGTTCGCTTCGCATCCGGGCGTAATTTGGAGTATTGTACTCTGAAGAATATCCACGAACCGGGATTTAACAAAGCTGCTCAATACCCTTCATCGGATGTTCCATTATTGCAATTCGCGCTTAGCGTTCGCATCGTTGCGATTATCAAGTAACATCGGGGTTCAATCTGTTGCTTGCATTTGTGCAGACGACTGTCCTTGCAGCAAGGTCGCATATCAGGAAGTAAAAAAGAGGAAAGTTTTTGTTGTTTAAAATAAAAATTTTGTTCGTTTTATTTTTTTGTAATTTTCGTTGTAAGCAAACGAAATTTTAATAGAAATATTTCTTTCTTTCGTTCTTTCTTTTTTATTAGAAAATTCCAAATTTCACCACCTTTTCAATCAAATGTTCTGTCCACATTCATTTTTTTGTTAAAATATGTGTGTGTTTCGAATTCTTTACAAACTTCAGCGACGCGGTCACGTGGTCAATACTATCAATGTGAGATTGAATTGTGTTAAAAAAAAAGAAAGGAAGAAAAGAAAGAAAGTTTGTGTGCGAGACAGAAGGGGACATGGAAAAAGAAAAAAAAATAGATGGAAATAAAAAATAGGAACGATCCGAATACGTTCGAGTCGTTTGTTTGAAGAACGATGTTTAAAAACATGGTAATTGTATTTTTGAGGGGGTTCTAGTAAAAATTAGCTTGCATTTTCAAAAATACTTTCATAAAGTTGTACAGAAATTGTAATTTTTGCAAAATTTGTAAGAAATTTTTTTTTTCAACTTTAAAAAGAAAAAGAAATTAAAAAGAAAATGTGTCTCTTATAAGAATCAAAGCACCACTAAAAGTTACATATTTACTCTCGCCTATTGCATATTGCATGTACCAAATATTTTGAGGATACATTGAAAATGAATACTTTTTGAACTCAAAGCCCTTTTTTGAAAAAAAAAAAAAAAATCACACAAATTTACTACATCGATACCATGAGAACACATCCATAACCAAAAAATTGACTGTTCTGAATAATATTTTAATATAGCATTCCGTAGCTGGAAATATGGAAACAAAATCTACGAAGTTTCATAAAAATTGGAAGAGAATATTTTGCGTTGTTTTCGAACAGTGCAAATTTGACATAAAAACGCAATTTAAATTGAAAGTTTTAGATTTTTACGTATACTATGTACATGCAAAGGCTACATATATCTGCTTCCAACGAATGAAAACTGACCAGTTTTGTAAAGATGAGGAAGTGATAAATTCAAAAAAAAAAAAAGAAAATTTTGAATTTTGTCAAAATTAGCACTTGTTGGGACGTGCAACTAACAACATGTAGGGATACTTTAATTTTAATGATTAAAGCAAGTCAAATTAAATTAACAAGCAAATTAATAATAAGCGAAGATTTATGTACAAAAACCTTTTAGCTGAATGTTTATCCATTTCAAAGAAATGTACTAAACTTTATAAACATGCATAACAAGTCTGAATTTTTTTTTTTCTAAAGCCTGCACAAAATCAAGGAAAAAGTCATAAGTACTAAAACTTGTGCAAAACTATACATTTTTGAAAAAAAATATTGTCTCACGAAGTTTTTAACTTTTTATTTTTTGCTCTCCGAAACTAGTTAAAACAGACAGGTAGTTTGTTTGAAAAAGTTCACTGAAAATATGAGAAAATAAAACAGAGAAGATTGGCTCACTTTTCGTTATTGACCTATAGGCAAAAAGTCTCCCCAGTTTTTATCGCCAAGTACACGCAAAACTGCCTGATAAGCTTTTACATTTTACTGAAAGGTTTACAGTGTCAATGTTTTTACTAGAATGTGTTATTGAAAAACTGATTTTTCAAGAATATTTTATTTTTTACAAAAAAGCTGATAATTTTGAGTTTTGCCAAAACGTTAAAATTTTAATTTTTATCAATAGACAATAGGTTATTTCTCCGTTGAGTTTTAAATAGCCCATATTTTACTTTATAATGTAATGCCTTTCGGGAATCTTAGAACATGAAAAGAATTTAAGAAAAATGTCTAGTTCTTAATTCAAACGCATTGTTACCTAAATTATTTACATAATCCGAAAACAATATTTCAACCTCATTAAAGGGAAAAAAAGTCTTCGTTGCTTAGTTGTGAGATTTCTGACAACACCAGCACCTTTTTTTTTTTTTTTTTATTGATTTTAAATTTAGTGATTTTGTAGATTAACAAAATATTTTTTGCACTTAAATTTTATTGTCTTAGTTTATTAATAGGTTTATAGTTTATTTTCTCTCTTCATTTTCAATCCTAATTCTTCATATGGTAAAATGAATACCATTTAATTAAAAGTACATGAAAAAAAAAATGTATTCCCTATTACAACTTCTTTAACTCTGTCTCAACATTGCCTCATTCACTCTCTCCATGTGTCATGCTCAGACTTGATATGAATATTTAAACTGATTATGGTATGGAATTAAAATATGGGTATAACGTTGTAACGTTCATGTACGTTACATGACTTTTTTTTCAAAGCGTGATGAAGTCATGACATTCAAAGTTACTCGAATAGAAAATGAAATGCCACATCCATGACGTAATGACAAGTTAAAAATCGATGAAAGTAACTTTTGAAAAACTAGATCATACATTTTTACATAAAAACAAGGATCCTCAAAAAATTATTTCATTCAGATTTGTTATTTTTACTGATATTTTGCTCATCAAGTTGAAAAACACACCTATAAATAAGTAAATAACATTGACGCACCTGACATGCAAGTGCTTTATGGTTGGAAAGGTTTCGCTTCACTATGAATTGTCTGTCACGTACCTACTTTATTCCAAACTGAAAGACGTGTTCTTGACAACTGAAAAATATGAGTGTACAAATTTCATTTGGGCGAACGTGCCCCCTTTACCGCTGAAGGCTGATCTGAAATTTCTCCAAAAAATACTCTCTTAGTCAAGAGAAAAAAAAAAGGCGCCATGAAAAAATAAAACTATTTAAAAATGAAAAAAAAAAAGGTGGGGGGGGGGGGAATCTCAACTCCTTCAAAAAGAAATCATCAAATTTAAAATTTCCAACCGCAGTAGATATCAACTGTCAGAAAATTACATCTCCTTTTCTTCTTTTTTCCGGCCTTCTTCTTTTTTGTAGTATGTCTGCCTCAAAACCTGCGACCTTCACCCACGTCAATACGGTCTAAAATTTTGCATTAAGGCTTCGATTTCGCAACATTTTCCGGAGAGTTCTCAAATGTTCTTCCTTCCTTTAACACCGTAGAGTGTCTAAAGTTACGTTTTTAGTAATTGAAGGGGAAACTCCTCCTAACCCCTTCCCCTCAACGTTAGTAAAGGCAATCTAAAATTTCGTTTTCGAGTTTCGATTTCAAAAAAAATTTCGGGTGTGTGCCCCGCACCCTTAAGATGGCGTAAATCGCGCTTTTTTGGACTTTAATTTCAAAAAAATTCTGAGAGAAACCTCCATAGTTATTGCCTATTCGCACGTGAATTTCCTAAGACTAGGTTCATATTGCTAATGTAAACCCAGAATTGCAGTGCGCCTTAAGTTACGCAATTCTCCTGAATTACGTACCAATATTCAAGCAAAGACCAACCCCTCCCAGATAAGATGCTGGTAGATTAACTAATGAGAAATATGAAATACTTTTGCGTTGCTAAAAAATAATATGGAATGGCTTGAAATTTATTTTGAAACTAATTTGGCAATTTCAGCGTAACAGATAAACTTCGTAGTTTTGCTTTTAAATAAGTATTATTCTCCATGAGATACTTTAAGCGTAGAGGTAACTTGAATGAAATAATTTATTAAGGAATAAAATAAAATTAATCTATTAAAAGATCATGACCTTTTCCCGGTGGATATGGGATACTTTTAATTTATCATCTTTGAAAATTTTCCATTTGGTAAGTTTTGTGTTTTTGTGGCAACAAATGATGGTTTTTAATTACGAAATGAAACTTCACTTTCTCCTGTAGCATTTGTTTGCGAAAGGTAGAGGTAAACAAAAAAAATGAAATGACATTTTCTTTTCAGGAGAAGGGAAAAAAAAAGAAATACCGAACGATTGGTACGAAAAATAAAACAAAAGGAAAAGCGCTTAAAACTCACTCTAGTAGCTAGCCTACCGCTCTGATCGCTAAATAACGGCGGCGTTTCTGTAGTTATTGAGCGCGCAGTCTGCAGGCCTCTGATTGGCAGAGAGGCTTTCAGAGGTCGGCTTGCCACTGGTTGAGAGACGCTGTCTGTCACAGCTGCCGTCGCTTGCTGCCAGAAATTGAGAGGAGAAGTTTGAAATTTGCTGTTTGCAGAGTTGGCGTGTTTTGGCCAATTTTGGTGAATTTTTTTGGACGACTATTAAGAATTATTTTAAAAAATTATTTTTAGAAGCTAGAGAGTATTCCTAAAAAATAAGGCAATTTCAAATTTATTTGTTCATTTCAGACAAAGATTTGAAAGCATGAACCAGATTAAAAATATAGTTTATTATATAACTATATTTTTAACGTACACCGTTTCAAGAGCATTTCACTATGCAAAACATCATTTATATTCCTCTAAATTGATGAATTCAGCGATTTTTTTCTTTCTCTTTGTACGTGAAGGAGAAATCGCTAATATAATGATAAGGTTAAAAAAACTGACCCAACTCTATGTGGCTCAATCCTGTGTGTATGAAATAGCAGGTCTTCAAAAACCTCGATTTCAATTCTTTTGTCATTTCTGCATTCAAATTTCTTGGGACTTAAAGAATTGGGTGATGTTCTGTAACTAAATTTGTGTCAGGTAAAGAGACTTGCGCTTTGAAAATCACTTTCGAAAACAATCCATAATTCAATATGAAACTGTGATGGTTTCTGATAAACATTTTTTTTTTCTTCAACTCAGCAGTGACAATGTTTAATAAAGGCATACATTGAGTTGTAAACCTGTCATATTTTGCGCAGATACTTCACATGCTTCAAGAAAATTTCATAAATATACGATAACCAAAATCAGACTTTCCATGAAGCACATTATTTTCCGGAATACATATGTCCATTTTGTTCCCACGCAAAGTATTTTTAACTCCTCTACAAGTGAATGGCAAGGATTGAAAACCTGAGACATTCTTTAAAAATTTAGTGAAGCTTATTTTCACGTTTTGTGTTTTAAATATATATATAAAAAAAAATACATCCTGGAAATTAAGAGGGAAATGCAACTAAAATTTTGAGCGTTGCAATTGCATGCATACTTATTTCACTGTCAGCTTCCACTTCATCCTTAGAAAGTTTTTATTAAGGGAATTGGTCACTATTATGGTCTTCATTACTTTCGTGTATTTCAGTAATCCAAAAAGATTTTTACTGCTCGAAAAATACCTTGTGCATGCCTAGCTATATCTCTTTATCCATTGAAATATGGTTATTGATTAGAGAAGTTTTACATTGATCAGTAGTTAACCATAACTACAAAATCTGTAGAAATCACATCAATACTATACTCGATGGCGATGGACAATTTTTTTTATATAATTAATTTAATTTTCATGATCATTTAAAAATTAGGAAGTAAATTTATGGTAAAACTCTACAAAATATTAGGAATCAGGCTCGCTAATGTGTATTATAAAACCTTAGCATAGAATCGGGCTGTTTTTTTTTCTTTTTTACAAATAGAGATAATAGTAAAATCTGTTGAGGTTGTCTGTGGAAAATGTTAAGACTCCTTGAAGAGTATGCTACTTTCCATTCATGAAATAAATTTCGTGTTATTGAGCAAAGGAAAATATTTCGAAGTCATCGATAACGTATGTACAACTTTTATAGAGCTCGCATGAATAACCTACGGAAATGTCTTTCCATAGTTTATTTAAACTTTTATCTTTACTAATAATAAAGCTCAAAGTCTCTCTGTCAGGATGTCTGTAAGATGTCTGGATCTCTGTGACCCGCATAGCGCCTAGACCATTCGACCGATTTTCATGAAATTTGGCACAAAATTAGTTTGTAGTATGGGGTTGTGCACCTCGAAGCGATTTTTTGAAAATTCGATTTTGTTCTTCTATTTCAATTTTAAGAACATTTTCTGGAGCAAAATTATCATAAGATGTACGAGTAAATTACGAAACTATCATGACGTGGAATGGAAAAGCGAATGAACATAGCCAATTGGCGAGAAATTCGTCATCCATCATTTGTAAATATACAGGCGAACCGAATGACCTTTTAGTTTTCAACTACGGGCAAAGCCATGCGGGTACCACTAGTACATAATATTTTTGAAGTAGATTTGTAGTAAAGCTCTGTAAATTATTGGAAATTGATCTTATGAGTCTTGTTTGTGAAATGTTATTCTGCAGTTTTGGTAAAATATCGTTTTATTATTATTGTTATTATTTTCATTTTTAGTTTTAAATCTATAGAGAGCATGGCAATATTTGTACAGGATAACGTTGCTAATTGCAGAATAAAAATAAAAATGATGATAAGAAAAATGATTAAAAAAATCAATTAACTGCTTACACGTGATTCGAAATTAGACAAAACCCCATTTTCAATCAGAAGAAGTGATCTTATAAATGAAAGGATTTTTATTTATGCCTTAGTACAATGGTGTTGTTTTATTTATTTCTGAAAAGCATACTCCTTACGTATAAAGTAAGTTTATTGCAAATAATCTGATAAGTGAAGTATTTTTGAGATTGTTCTAAGTGTAGATAAATGAAATGTTCTACGTTTTATTGAATCCGCGGTTCATACAATTTTCTAAAGTCCGTTGAATGTCTTTATCTTCTAGCTAAAATTTCTCTTAGCAAAGGTTATACTCATGGCCTTAAAAAATAATTAAAGATTTTCGTACTGATTTTCGTAAAGATTATGCGTACGTACTTCATTTTTGTTTTATAGAATTAATTTGTATTGCATTAATAGTGAAGTTTAAAATTCCATTTAACCATTTTATTTTATCTCTCCCTATCTCACTTCTATATGAACATAAATGTTAATTTCTCTCAATTAAATCAAATTGAAAGTGGGCGGGGGGGGGGGGGGGGGGTAATTAAAAAAAAGAAGGATTTTTCCTGAATAGCTTTGTCTGAAAAGTGTGCTTTTACTGTGAAAAAATATTCTTTTGAGGTTATAAATGCAATTTAAATGCAATTCATTTACAAGGTCGGATCAGTATCTTCAAAGATGCATTGATATCTTTATTTATTTATTTATATTTTTTTAACAAATGTTTACTTGTTTAATAAGACGTAAATATATGTTGCGGAGTTAAGAAAGGTTAACTAGGACAACTAATGTAAAATAGATGTATTGAAATCTTTATTTATTTATATATTTCTTTTAACAAATGAGGAAATATTTTACTTTGTTTAATACGTAAATATATTTTGTGTGTAGTTGAGTAACTTGTTTAGGATGACTAATGTAAAATAAACTTAGAATTTGTCACTCACTACCAAAAAATTAAAAAAAATCTTAGTAATGATAACAAATAGCCTTAATTGAGAATACTAATCTTCAGATTTTTACTTTTCACTTTCGCTCTTCTTGTGCTCAGTACCTGGAGAACGAAATGTTAATGGTATACAATAGCCCTATTAGCGCCCTTTCCACGTTGAAAGAGCTTAATTTGATCGTTAATTCATTCAATTAAGGCATAATTCACTTACGGTCATTTTTCTTTCTTGTTGGTTTAAGATTCGCAATTTTATATTAAAAAACATTTAAATTTTGATAGACACATTTACTCCACAAGGAAGGACAAATCCTAAGAAAAATATTTAAAGAACTGGAAGAAAATCAGAAGAATTCAATTCCAGATACTCTTTTTCTTGTAAAGTTTAAGTGTATGTGGGGCGCCCCGATGGAAGATCACCGTTACATCCTAAAAATTTACTATTTGGCAAATTTTGTCTAACAATTCGGTCAAAATATCATCCTTCGGCAAAATTACAATTGCTCAGCGAAATTTGGAGTTCCATTAAGCAAAAGTATCATCATTCGACGAAATTTAGAGTTCCATTTGGCAAAATTATCATCATTCGGCGAAATTCGGAATTGAATCGGCAAATTGAGAGTTTCTGCCCTCCCAAAATTGTAAGTTCTGCTCGCCTATGAGTGCAATGTCGCAGTTATAAACAGAGTAATTTTTATATTGCATACGGAAATGTTTTTTGAAGTTCATAATGTTTCTCTATAAATAGACAAAAAGTTTTTGGAGAATGTGGAGATGCCATTATAAACCGTGGAAAATTTTCTAATAAAACATTCTAATTTTTCATGCAGTCTTGCCAACGTAATACTCTGAATTATACTTTATTTTAGACTGCAGCGCGTACCAGTAGATTCCAGTGTGATTATTTACTTAGTCTATAAATATTGCCTGTATTGTTTGTAAATGCATACAAAATCTATGAATAATGATAATGGAATTTAGAAAACTATGATTACTATTTACGCACAATATTTATTACATCTAAGTAGCATATTTTTTAATGTTCTGAAATTACGAAAATCCCCTTAATTATGTGAGTACTATTCATCTATTACATTAATAAATTTGTTAATAATGTATAAGGCAACTTTGGCGATTGCTTACTCTTATAAAAATTGCTAATATTTAATGTCTGCTCATGATTTTACCTTTTGCTAAAATATTTAGAACACAATAATAAAAGACTCAAAAATTAAAAAAAATCAAAAATGCCTGAAACATTGCTTTCTAATCATTTTTTTTAAATGTGACTCTTTTAATCGAATGAACAAACTACACTGGTTGGAAGAGTCTACAATTTGACAATAGGTGGGGAAACCTAACCTGGCAGCCTCGTAATGCTGTGATTAGGATCAGTGTAGCCTTCACAATGCTGCCAGGTTAGGTTTGCCTCAACCATAATAGTCAAACTGAGTCTTAATTCTGACGATATGATTTATGGTGTATTGCACCAACCTTTTCCTGCTGCTGGCCGCATAGTTTTCCTGAACATAGTTTTCGATTCATAATATTGAATGTAACAAAGGGTCACATGGATCAGTTGCGGAGACCGCATACTGCTTGCGGGTAGTAGGTTGCGACACCGCAAATTTAGTGAACAGGACAGAGTTTCTCAAAGGGGATCCGTGGTGCTACTTTAATACTATTGCTTTGAAGTCATCCTTATCTTATATTTGTTGGAACTATCTTTAGAATACTGAAAAACAGTGGAAATTGCTTTATTTTTAATAGGTTCTCTTTTTTGGATCGGGTTTGTTTTCTAAATAATAGCAACTATAGACTTCTTATACTTTGAATTACAAATGTCAAACTTTTTTTATTCTTTTTTTTTTGCATTGTCAAATTTTATGAAATGATGAAAACATCTAGCATGTCTTTTAAGAATTTCTTTATTTTCATTAATATTGAAATTGTCACCCTGCAGATTACCTGCCAAGAAAACTGAACTAAAAATTACAAATGTACTGCGTTTCGGTCATGATGAAACTTACAGGAAACTGAAACTTCTCTAAATCAATTCAGCGGAAAAAATAAGTTCCCTACGAATAAGTACAGCAATACTCGATCTATCGTTTCTACGTTTATTGCAGGGACGACCAACAGGCAGGCCCGTGCCAAGATTGATCGACGCCGTCGTACAAATTCTTTTGAGCGCCTTTATGCAGTAACATTCGAACAAAATATACCAGGTTACCGAAGTATACCAAAGTTAACACCTGAGGTGAGGTTTTGTAGACAAATGTAATATGGGGAAAAAATACGTTTGACATTTATTTTATCAAAAGAAAAAAAATCTGTAAATTTTTAATTTTGGATCACAGTGTACGTTTTTACTTCATATCTCGAAGTTATTTCAAGTGAGGGCGGCTTTAAGGGAGGGGCGATCAAAATTGACTTTTTTTTCTTGGAAACCTCGTATTGAGCTGCTGTTAAAAAAGAGATGGCCAGTTTCAGGTTATCACAGCATTTTACTCCACAATTAAAAAGAAATAAAATCCTGGAATTTGATTGAAATAATTATTGCTTATTTTAGTCTAATAAGTACTTCAAATAAATAAATAAATAAATAAATGGGAAACGGCTATTATGCAGCTTAAATTTCTAATATTTGATGCATTGTCCGGAAAGCAATTGTCTATTTTTGGACTTCGTATTGATCAATGTTTAGTTTGTTTCCGAAGTAAATGTTTCAAAATGTGGAAAATTGTGAAGGAAGAGGAAGAAAGAAGTAAGAATGTCTAAAAATAGATTTTGCAGGAATTAAGTTAAAATGCGCGTATTTATCTACATTCAGTTAATCGTCGCCGACTACTTTTTTTCTTCTTTTGAAAGTGTGAAAGGCCGTGGATAAGCCGCCCACGGATATTACTGTAACTTTAGTTGGGGCAGACCTAACCTGGTAGCGTTTTGAAAGCTGCGCAAATCCTGATCACAGCATTACGACGCTGACAGTTAGGTTTGTGGAACTGTAGAAGGACTTTACTACGGGTTAAAAAACAACCTAGGTTCCATGTTTCTGAGAAAAAAATCTGGGTTACTTGAGATGGAGCTCGAAAGCCATTAGCTCCAGTGGATCATTTCTATCCCTGAAGCCACCTTCCTAGTTACTAACTGTATCGAATGTAGCTTGACTGTTATAGGACTATAACATCAATGCATCTTACGTTACAGTAGGCATAAGCAATCATGATGGGGTGATAAAAGAAGAACGGGGAATCAAGTAAATTCTCTTGTGTTAAATGAAAAGCAAAAGCAGCAGAAGGAATGCCGTTTGGAATCCTTCTAACATTCAATTAATAACCTTTGGCAACGATATGCGTAGAGTTGCTCATGAGATGAGTCAAGATGCAGACTACAGCATTAAAATGTTGAGGAATTAGTTTCCGGTTCCTAGTACATTCTTGGAGTGTACTCTCGGGTCGGATGGGGAGGGGGGACATTTAAAACAGTACGGCATTGCTCTTTTGAGGGGGGTGGGGGATAGGCCCCCTATAGTTGGGGCCAACCTAACCTGGCCGGATTGTGAAGGCTGAGAAGATCCTAATCAGAGCATTGCAACGCTGCCAGGTTAGATTTTCCATAACTACGGGTTATTATCACGCAAGTAAATGAAGTAATAGGACACTTGTTACTAAATTTACTAGTGTACCAACACTAGATAAATTAAACTGATTAAGGTTTTTTTCGTAGTGGAATTAATCGTGCAGGTCAATATCGGTCTCGAAGGATCTTGATGCTACCCCACATTGTAATTCAATTATTTGTGCACATCCATAGGCAGCTCTGAAAAATTAAAATCGATTTCGCGCGGTTGAGAAAATGAGTAAAACGATTTGTTTTTGGAAAGACTATCGATCATACGCTTAATTGGCGAGAGCGACAGCTGAACACACAAGAAGAGATCAACATAACAAGCCCGCCTCCCCCCACCCACGCCGTTCTCTCTCTCTCTTGGCGCGCTGATCCATCCCCATCACTTGGCGACACCGTTGGCGCCGGGTTGATTGAAGTGCCGTCAGATGTGGCAACCCGTTAGGCGTGAAATCCAGATGCCAGATGCACGAGAGGAGGAAAGATTGAACCTGAATAACGGAAGGGCTAGCTCTCGAATCATTCCGAGTAAGGTGCAAGAACACACAGATCCCTGAGGCCGTCTTCTAAAAGGGGGAAACTCTCACGGAACGAGTTTTTAAAGTTGATTAACTCGAGTCGAGTTCCTGCGCGCTGAAGATAAAAGGGGAGAAAAATTACCTCACAAAGTTTTGCCTATCAACCGGCCGCATTTTTGCTGGTGAGTAATCGTCTGTTTAGAAATTTTCTGTTCGATGGAATGTTTGATTATTTGAAGTGTTCCAGCTGAACGGAAATGGAATGAGAATAACTTAACTAAAAATGATTTAAGGCCCGTATGTTTCAGATTAAGGCTGAGGTCCAATTGCGATGCTTGTTTTGTTTTCGCATTTTTAATCACAAAGATATGTACTTAACAATTTCATTCCTTTCAATTTTAATAAATTCTGGGATGCATTTGCAATTTAAGAAAATAGCACGAAGTTAACATATTTTATTAAAATATGTAGTTTTATGAAGATTAAAACCGTTGGAAGGTTTTCACCTCATTAAATATGAAGCATAAACACACATAGCAAAAACCACGGAGCTAAAGTTGCAACTTTTTTGAGTTTTCAAATATAAGTTGATGTCATAGTATCTGACGGGAGGGGAAAATAGTTAGAGGGAGGAGGGAGCTCAATGGAAAGGTTTCTTCTTCACGCTTGACTGCTTTGTCACAAGAAATAAGGCATGGAATCAAACAAAAGTTGGTGCACAAATGAGCCCCATATAGCAATTGGTCCTGATTGGCTAATGAGACCAACCGCTCGCAGAGGTTAGCGCCATCAAATCTGATTAAGAGTGTCTTCAATATCTAAAAGATAAAAAAAATGTTGAATTAATTAAAAATATGCTTTACGCATTAACCTGACTAGAAATGGGGCTAATTAGTTTTGGCATATAAAAAAATGCTTTGTTATGGCCACGACCAGTCTGTTTATGTGGAAAAACTGTATACCATTTAAATATTTCACTTGTAAAATGTACAATAAAAATACACTCATAGAAAGACACGAATTGCTGACAATATAACTAATTTTCTCGGCCCTGCATTTTACAAAGTGTCAAGGTAGATAAAAAATGATAGAATAATAAAAAAATGTAGTATGATTATGTGAGGAAATGATGAAAATTAAAAAAATGTTCACCCATTCATAAAAAAAAGTTTTGTACAAATGGGTCAGAGCAAATCAAAAACACACACACACACACAATTCAATTACCTGTAAAAATTAATTAAAAAAATGGTAGATAAAAATACGCAAAAGAAGCTGAAATATTTAAAAATGGAGATTTATTGCTTAATCCCCGATAAAAACTGAACGACGCATTCCGAAAAAGGAAAACATATCGAAACTATTAGTTTCCACGTTATGATAATCAAGCAGACAATTAAAATTGCACTCTACGCTTGCTACCAACCATATCGTTGCCAATGCACGTGAGTAAAGATGTGAATTAAATATTTTTCACTGTGAATGGCAACACAGAATGGCATTTCATCATTTGTGATGTCATCAGCAAGAAATGTTAACAATGAAAGATCACCTATTTAAGTTTTTTTTTTTAAATATTAAACTTAAACAAATTATTTAAAAAATGGTCCATTCCTATGTTTTTAAGCATGCTCTTTCAGAAAAAAATACTTTTAAAATTTTGGAAACGACCCCATTATGTGATAGGAAAGTTTGTCTTTGAGCAAAATATTTTCTTAAACTAGGATGTCATTGAAAATATATAATCGGAAGACAAACATGAATGCCATGGACATGACAGTTTGTCGATTTTTATTTTCCGCTAGCGACTTTTTTTTTAATTTAGCGTCTTTTTATTATTTTTCTTTTTTTGAATTCATTTTTCTAAAATGATGCGTAACCCACACAAGAATATTGTATTAAAATATACATAAAGCTTGACTCGTCCAACTGAAACAGCAAACCTCCATTTTAACCAGAATGGGGTCGTTTCCAAAATTTTAAAAGTATTTTTTTTCGGAAAGAACATGCTTAAAAACATAGGATCTAACTATTTTTTAAATAATTTGTTTAAGTTTCATATTTTAAAAAAATTACTTGAAACGGTGAGCTTTCATTGTTTACATTCCTTGCCGATGACATCACAAATGATGAAATGCCATTCTGTGTTGCCATTTACAGAGCAAAATATTTAATTAGTATCTTTACTCGCGTGTATTGGCAACGATGTGGTTGATAGCAAGCATAGAGCGCAATTTTAATTCGCTTCTTGATTATCATAACGTGGAAACGCGGCCAAAGGGCATCATTTGTGATGTCATCAAAGACCACGCCTTGCTTGAAAAATCGGACGGTTTAAAAAATTAATTTAAAAATATTTGTTGAGAAAATGAAAGAATTTTCTGGATCCATGTTATTTTTTTGCTTATTCTATCAATTTAAATGACTAAAATACTACTTTTACTGAAGGAAACAACCCCATTGTTGTACTGTTCATCTGGGGAAAATGGACGAAATGATATTTTGCCTAGAACAAAAACGCACAACCGTTATTTAACTCTCACTCAGCAGATCATAATTATCAGTTGGTGACCCATTGTGTAACCAATAACAAACAAATTAAGTACGCAAATAATTTAACCACCAAACGGTTTATGAATGAAAAACAAGTTTTCTAAAAATTACTCTAAATGGTCGTGAACGTGATGTTATGTACTGAAGTGTCACAATTTTCAAAACAAAAGTTCAAATGACGAAAATTCAATGAATTCCAAAACGAATAACATGTTTTTTTTTTAATTAAAAAGAAGCGTTTATACAACCGTTTAAAATATATTCTTAGGAGCCTGCAGTCAAATTCATTGACTGTCCGAGAGCAAAGGAAGAAGGAAAATCCCAAGTACTATCTTTACTGACGAGCAGGCATGCGAACAGTGAAGCCACATTTACAGATATGGAAGGGGAGTCGTGAAGAATGTGGGTACGTTACAGACGCTGAGGCTTGAAAAATGCGATATTGAAAACAAAAGCCGTTTTTGAAAGCATACTCGTTATCTTGACAGTGCAACCTGATAATATTATCGAATGATTGCGTAACAATACGAATTACTGAAAGAAAATCTCTTTTCCAATCAAAGTAAGCTGGTATCCTTAAAATCACGGAAGGATGAATGCAAAATTCTGCTTTATGTTTTACTAGTGGTACCCGCACGGCTTTGCCCGTAGCAGAAAAAATTAAAAGGTATTTTGGTTCGCCTGTATATTTACAAATAATGTATGGTGAATTTTCTCGCCAATTGGCTTGTGCCCATGATACGGTTCCACATTATGATAATTTCGTAATTTACTCGTCCATCTTATGATAATTTTGTTCTTAAAATTGTAATAGAAAAATAACCACATCGAATTTTTGAAAAATCGCTTCGAGGTGCACACACCCATGCTACAAACTAACTTTGTGCCAAATTTCATGAAAATCGGCCGAACGGTCTAGGTGCTATGCGCGTCATAGAGATCCAGACATCCTCCGGACAGAGAGTCTTTCAGCTTTATTATTTGTAAAAATAAAGATATTGTATTAAAAATATTAAGAAAGCTTTTTCCTGGCTTTTAGAAAAACTTTATTTTTTCTGTCGTAAAGAATTAACAAACGCCGAAACCAAAGTAATGCATCTCAGCTCTAAATCCATACCTAATGTTTTGCCTGAGGTGGATGGGAATTTTTTTTTTTTTTTTTTGTGCGTGTTTGTGTGTATGTGTCAATTTTACCCAGCATTCGGAATTATTTTGTCCTTTTTCGTACTCCTTTTTTAATTTTATTATTATTTTTAGGGTTTTATTGTTCTGATATGTTTTGATTGAAAGCCTCATATTCTCTCATTAAAACTGTACATAGAGATAAAATGAAGTATAGACAATTTTTCAGAACAGATTTGTCATGTGCGGCTCTTGAAATTTTAACTTTTACAAACACAGAGTTATCATCTGGCTGAACGTCTTGATTGCGTATGCTTAAATTTGTGTGAAACGAATTAAAATTTTTATTTATTTTTTAATTTCTTTTTTCGGCGTGCTGTGTATTATTGTATTAATTCTTGCACTAATCTCTTTACATTACATTTTGTTAGGAAAATCCCTCCCTCCCACACTATAATATAAGAAAGGAAGCAGGAGTGTAATGGCTTGAAATTTAAGTTTCACAATTTAAAAAAAAGTGTTTCATTCCATTGTTGGTTTGTATGCTGACATTTCTCATCTTCAAATTCCTGATAGTTGGAGGAAATACGGGCAAAATCTTTCAAACATTGATTTTATTCACTTTAAACTTTTTCCAGATAGTTAGAAAGTATTCCGAGAGTAGATCTCCGTTGTTTTTTCCTTGCGCTAAAAATCTGAAAACACTTATCAGAACAAATTTGACGCTATCACATAAGCCTTTTCTTAAAAAACTTAGAAGCACTTTTTGGAATAGTTTTCAAAACACTTCTGGTTTTATTTTATTGAACATTTAGTTCAGTACACTTTTTGAACACTTTTGAGACATTTTTCGAACACTCACCTTGTACACTCTTACTCTTTTTTAGAACTCTTGGTAGTTCTTTTTAAGACGCATTTTACAATCTTTACGAGAAGCTAATCTTTTCCTAATAATTTGTTTTTTTTGCAAGTTTTTGTGGCTAGTTTTACATCTATTTTGCTTTGTCTAATTCACAAAAAATATAAAGATTTTACTTGAGTTTCTGCGACCAAACAAGGGAACGTTCTTTAATTTTGTTTTCTCCCATATACGTAGAAATTGATCGTTCTTTAAAGAAATAACAGCCAACAAAAAACTGCACTCCAAATCAAGCGCAATTTGCAGAGGTGGCAACTGTCAGCTGCTCGGAAATGGACCAATTAGTAATGGCGAAGTACAACACGATTTTCTAGTAGTTTCATTTTTAAGAGATTTAGTTGACTTTAAGATAAAGAAAGTTTTTAAAATTATATATGAGGCAGTGAGAAGCAAAGGGATGTAAAGTGGACATTTTCAAGTTTTAAGTAAAATTCGTTTAAAGATGAATGAATGTTGTCGTTTGGTTTTGGTATTGCCTATTGAATTTGGGAAGGCAAATTTCCTGTCGTCTTGACACACTATTGTGATATCTACCGCGTATTTGTTTGGGACTGAGATAGAATGATGTATATGATTCTGGATCATTAAATTTGCTAAAAGTGTCATCTTGTGGCGTAACATTAGATAAGGATGATGTAGCCTTTGTCTATCACTAGTACAACAGCTTATTTCCTGTATGTTTCAGAAAATCTTCAAAATAGCTTATCTGAATTTCTTTATCTAGGTATGTTGAAATTTTGAAATGTAAAAAAAAAATATTACTTTCAGCACATTGAAATAAAACGATTAAGAATAATTTAAATAAAATTAGTACGAAATGGAAATATTCTTGTAATATTATGTAGCAATAAAAGTCATAATGCTATTCAAGCACCTTTATTTTGTTGATGGAGGGTTTTCAAACTTATTTTTAACATTATTTGCATCAACAGTCAAGTTGTAGTTAAATTTATTCCAATGTATAATTTCTCTACTTTTAATATGAAAGTGCCTTCGAATCAGTGAGCAACAAATAATGGCATATCACTGTAACATAGCTAATGTAAGATTAATAACACCAGTTTATAAAGATTTCCAACAGTTTAAAACAATACAAAAAACAATTTTACTTCAATGGTTTCAAACTATGATGACATATTAGATATTTTTCTTACATGATACAAAAAGCAAACTTTATAATATTGCTTCTTTGATATTGTTCTTCAACTAGTTCTTTAATATTGTTCGCAATATGACGACCTGACTTTCGAAAAGTTTTACTGGGCTGGAAATATCCAAACAGAAAATATATTACTGTTGCTTAACTGTTCTCCCTGTTTTACTGTACCCACTTCCAGGGACGTGCACAGAAATTATAGAGTCCGTCACAAATGACTTTTCCGGGCCCCTCAATGTTGTGTATCTCTATATTTCACGCCTAGTTTTAAAGTATTGGACCCCCTTCAGGCTCGGGCCCGGGCCAACAGGTGTCCCTCCCCCTCCCCTGTGCACTCCCCTGCCCACTTCTCCGTACTTCTATAGAAAAACATAAGCATATAATGTTGAAAGTATATTGAAACAGCAAATATAATTAAGCTTCAGTTAATACGGTAAAATTTCTGCATTTAACAATATCATTTTAACATTATAAGATTATGTTATTCAATAAAAGCATAGCTTCTGTTGGCCAGACCTGCGACTGTCTTTTTTTTTTGTATAGGAAAAGGAATGACTAGTGAAAATATGCCCAAAGACGTAGTGTGTTTCTCTGGGTATACGATATGGATAGTCATTATTTGGACTGATGTTTGAAAAGTTAAATAAATTATGGCAGTATTTCCTATAAGTATACCATACAACAACGCATAGCAATGCAAAACTTGAAAAATGATAATAATAATAAATAAAGGAAAATAAAAAAGCAATACCAACAAAAAAGGGAGAATTATTCCTCAACCGAACTTAAAAGAAACAATGCTGAGAAATAAAAACTTTTAAGAAACACATGCACGTGTTTTGGAGTTACAAGGGCTATCTTTTTGAAAGCTAAATACTTTCCAGCAATGGAACACCCAAGTCCAAAGGAAATGACTTGTTTGCAGAGCGAAAAAGGGTTTTCTTATAATCGTGAAAGAATTGAAATAAAATTTGTTTTGAGCAATCAAGTTTGTTTAGGTTTCACTTCATCTGACGCCTGAAGTTAATGTTAAAGGACTCAAATCGAATCTTTATGATTGGTAGATACCAGTCTGGTGATTCTTTGAAATTTAATTGAAAACTTTAATAATAAAATGTTAAAGTTAATCGGAAATTAAGCCCTGTTTTTTGACATAAAAAGTTTAAAGCTTTGCAAAGACTTTCGATGATTGAAAAATTTTTACATTTTTTATAAATTTAGAATAGGAACATTATGGCATATTCACAACGCTATTCTAGCAAGAGTGAACTTGCCCGAATATTATCTTTTCACCAACTATTCAAAAATACATAATAGCTCAACAAATTTAATATATTTTGATCGAACACAATACATACAGATTTTTAGAAAATATATCTGAATTTGTTCTACAGTAATACTTCGGATGCTTCGCAAATACGTCATTTTCTTCTGCACCTAAAAAAAAATATACATTCTTTTCTTTTTTTTATCGCAGGGAGCTGAAAAGCCAATTGAAAACTGACATTGAAAATTTCAGCTTTATTTTTTCCGTAAAGTCAACAGATACTGTAGAAGAAATGAAAATAACTTATCTTCATTTGTTCTGAACTTATTTATCCTTCTGAACAAGATAAATTAATTCTCAAAGTTGACGGTGCCTACGCAAGTATTTGTGTATAAAACAAGGAAACACTTTGAATCCATGTAGATACAAACTAAGCTGAAACCGTATTTTCTCAGAATATTTAATAAACCGTGAGGGTGAATCGTACAATATTTCCTGTGGTAAGAGTATCGGTTTGAATCAAATAACTAATAAAAGTCGATTGTGTATTTTCATTGCATAAGATTTTCATCGATATGGACGATGGTACAACTAGTTGAATGTTAATGTGTGAACAGTGTTTATTCATGGACTATTTTTATTTCTTTTTTATTTACTTTTTATTTTTTAACATTAATTAATTTAGTTCTATTTTTTTCTAGACAGTAAATCTCATCGCATTAATTGTTTTTATAAAATTTATTTATTGCTCTTTTTCGATATTTTTTCGAATTGGATGTTACTTGTACTTTGTTATGTTGTTATTTAACTTTAAAGAGTTAGATACGATAAATATGAATGATTATATCATATCCAACATAAGAATGCCTTACACCAAAGGTATTTAAATGAATTTAATTATAATATGTTTTTAATTTTCATTTTGTCTTCTTACAAAGAAACAAGATTTCCCCTTTCTGTATCTTATTTTAAAATTAATTTTTTTAAAAACACCTTTTTAAATTTATCTTTCAATAAAATTTTATACCAATAACTTTTATTTAATATACAACTTTGTAATATTAAATAAAAGATATTGTTAAAAATTCATTTTATACATCACCTATTTTATGATTGCTTCATTATTGTGGTGTAACTTTAAATATATCTATTCATTGGTTTTCCTTTGATAAAATTTATAGTTAAAATAAAAATTTCTAAAAAAAATAGTTAAAGTTTATGCGAAGTTATAACTTTAGAAGTAGAGAAATCACCTGGATGCAATCCTCTACTGCAAAAAATAAAATTCGCCAGAAACATTTTTTTTTTAATTAATTTTTTTTTTTTTTTTTTTTTTTTTTGCCAATTTGTGCTTTACAACGTTGTTCTGACATTTTTTTACGAAGGTATTTGTTTAATTTTTGTTCTTTTACGAGTGGGAGAATTTTGTGAATAAAAATTTTTCAATACGAAACGAATATCATTTTATGAGCAAAGTTTGCGGTTCGTAGTATTTCAAGCGAGTCTTTTTCAATTTATTTGAATATGTTTATAGGTTCTCAAAACACATTAAGTTAATAGCATAGGCAGAATAAAGAAGATTCCTGGGTATTTTCAGTTAAGTCCATTTTCAATAATTCTAGCTATTTCAAAAGCAAAACAACGTGCTCTGTCTCGATATGGAATTACTAACAACTTCAATAGAAAATGCGCAGAATGGATATAATGCAGCTGACCGCAAAATTCCACCTGTTTTGTGTCAGTCAGAGCGAACGCCACATGTGGCCAAGATGGCGCCCGGCTGTTCTGTTGCCAGATCCCTGCCACCAGAATAGCGTCTGGTTATTTTCTTCTTCATGCAGAGTTCGCTAATCGTAAAGAAAAGAAAAATAAACATAAAGCTAGAAAGTAAAAGTTTTTTAACTCGTTTTTTTTTTTTTTTTGCTGCTGGCAGAAGTCCGTAATCTTCCGGACATTTTCAAGATCAAGGGAATGTTTTTTTTTTTTTAATGTTCCTTTCATATCGCGAAGTTTTAATCAAAAACACGGTACAAGGGAACAGGAAACTCTTACGCGTAAGAACTAATTATGATTTAGGAAAACGAAATTTCAGTTTACAAATGACATCATCGAGTAATTTTTCTCGCAAAATAAACATAAAGCTAGAAAGTAAAAGTTTTTTTAACTCGTTTTTTTTTTTTTTTTGCTGCTGGCAGAAGTCCGTAATCTTCCGGACATTTTCAAGATCAAGGGAATGTTTTTTTTTTTAAATGTTCCTTTCATATCGCGAAGTTTTAATCAAAAACACGGTACAAGGGAACAGGAAACTCTTACGCGCAAGAACTAATTATGATTTAGGAAAACGAAATTTCAGTATACAAATGACATCATCGAGTAATTTTTCTTGTAAAATAAACAAGCTCTGTTAAAACGTGATAGTTTTTAACAAATATGCTTTGTTTAAGCAAGGCTTCACTTGATGCGCGTCTATCAGGCTCAGTCATTTCAATAAAAGTTGTAGTATAAATCCAATCAATCAAACAGAAAACCCGGTCATACTCCAGCGACATCTGTTGGATTTTAAGGCAACTTTAACTATATAAACATCAGATAAGTTTATTTTTGAAGTGAATATTCAAAATTGAGTTCAAAAGTGTTTGATTTAATTTTAAAACGAATTTTTTTCTTCTTCAAGAAAAATGTTTGAAAAATTATTTTAGGTTAAAAGTGAAAAAATATGTAACTTTATTTCCAAGAAATATTAAGTTTCAAAACAAAATCACATTAGTATAGTAAGCTGAGGCAGGTGTTTATCTAGTACTAATTAAATCAATGTAAAATTCTGTTAATGAAAAAAAAAAATTGTGATAAACTATTCCATTTTTCACATGAAGCATTTTCAAAATTATTTGAGTGATTCTACAAAGCTTCAAAAATATAAATATGAGTTAGTAATATTGAATATTGATCTTGTCTTATTTATTTTAATTTATACATTAAAAACCAATTTCAAACGAGCGAAAAAGAAGTTTGCTGTTTAAAAACTTATGTAAGTAAAATGTTTTTTTTTTTTTTTGGGGGGGGGGGCTAATTTCTGTTTTAAATTTTTTAAAAAGTTCATTGAAAATTTTGATCTGAATAATATGCGCAATATCATAAAATCAAACATAAAATTTTACGCACGAAACCATACTGCTTTTTAAACATATGAACTATGCTCAATAAATTGAATTGACGAAACAATTTTTTTTAGTTTTATTATGCAAGAATTAATTACATATGCTACCTCAAGCAAAACTGATAAATATATTTATGGAAACATTCAAAAAGCTTTTAGTATTTTTTTTTCTTTACTTTAAAGTTGAACTTAAAATCAGTTATATTTTAAAGACATATTCTAAAACTGGTGAATAACTCAATTTGATATCTTTATTTTTTCACAATAAGAACTAACAAAATGCACCAAAAATGCACTGAGATACAATTATTTTAAGAGAAAAATATGTAGAAAACATATCAAATGATATTTTATTCATGAAACTGATCGTTATTATCGATCATTATGCATTACATTTATTTATGTCTTTAAGGAGAACGTTGTATGTTAAAGAACAAGAAATTTAAATCATTTAAAAGTACATTAAAACAACAATGAGTTGACCAGGAAAAACATGCCAATAAAAATTTCAAAAAATGAAAAGATGACAGCTTTTTATTTAAAGATTTTTACATATATATCTATTTTTCAGCATTTAGAAAAAAAAGCATCATTATAGCAAAAATTTTTGAAAAAATTAACATACGTGAAACATTCGGCGCGTTTTAAAATTTTTTGCCAAACTAGTCAAACGTTGCCGAAAACAATGCTGCTGAAATATAAAATTTAGTATTTAAATAAACAAAACGAGACTCGTTAAAATTAAAAATAATCCGCCAAGTAAATCCAGCTGTTTAAAAGTAAAATAATCCGCCAAGATTTAAAAGAAAACTTTATTAACTCCATTTAAAACGGCTATTAAAACGCAAAATAATTCGCCAAAAAACATATGATCTCATTAATAATCAATAAATGTAACAGTTAAATGCAAAATTATAGCATAAGAGTGATAGTTTCAGCAATGGGAATGTTTTGCAGCAAATTGACATGTTTCGTTGTTAAAGCTTGACCACGCAAAGAAGGCGGATGACCTTGAAGCGAAACATCATTTTTATCATTTGCAATAGGTAGAATCTGCCAGAAAGCACCGAATAGTAGGAGGCATGATCTTGCTAATCCTATCTATTCCAAAAAAATAACGAACAACCTATCACAAATGATACAAATGATGTTTTTGCTTCAACGTCATCCGCCTTCTTTTCGTGGTTAAGCTATAGATAATTCCCCTAAATTTGCGGGAATCACAATTTCAAAACTTTACGAGAGAGGGATTTATTCATAACTTTTGTCTTAACATTGAAGCTATTTGCAATATTTTTTAGAACGGTATTCAGAAATTTTTTACATATGTGAGAGACAATAATTTGAGAATGATCAACTAGGCGGCACTTCAAAATGGGGCATTGCAAGAACTCGGGAACAATAATTTTTTGAAGGTTATAGAAAATATTTTTAGTTGGTAGTAATGGAACAGCATTCTCAACAAAATCTAAAATAATAACTAATACTGAAACAAATAAAGTTGAAGGGTATCGCAAACCTCCCCGGTCTTGGTAGCGTATTAAATTCATTAACGGAGAAGGAATCTGAAAGGAAGAAAACGTATCAACACAGGTATTACAAGAAATTTCCGACTCCATTGTTCGCACAATGAACCCGGCAATGGATGCAGATGCAACAGATGCAGATTTCAATGTGATGAGTGGCTCTTCCATGGGCAGCTTCAAAAGATATAACATACTTTGTACTTCAGAAGGCAGCTCAAAACTCTCACCGGTATTAATAAAATTATGAGTAATTCGATTTTTAAATGAGTCAAACTTCATGACACCAGCTGAAGAATGTTTTGATGTTGCAACAAGTCCAGTTTTGAGAATTTTATCCATTGAAAATAAGGTTGCTCTGACATCTAACATATCATTATTTCCACTCATCCGTCGTAAACTGCTAAAAAATGATTCAATTGCATCACTGTTAAAATAGCGAGTCAGTACATACTGAAACCCATTTCTTAGCAGGTATTTTGTGCATTCTATTGGGGAGAGAGTAGTAAGTTCAAGAGCTTCAAATGTTTCCTTGCTTAAAAACTTTAAGGGAGGGTTATGACTATTACAAAAATCTTTTAATAAATGGAGATAAGACAAAAATTCTTCCGTTAGCCATTCAAATCGTTCGTCCGAACAACTGAAAAAATGCATCTTTGAAGGGTTTCTTGACAAGTGATGTTGGTCTCCATTGCAAACATCGTGAATTGTGTACCATTCAGATATGTATTTAAGAAATGTATTTGTAGCATCGCAATTTTTGAAAAAACTTGCTTTCTCACAACAATCAGCATTTTCTTTCAAAAATTCCAATGTTGCAGTAACTGGAGGAGAAAAAATTAGAACTGCCCGTTGAACATTCATTTTTTCGAAATTTGTGGGATCGATATGCTTTAGTGACAAATTATGTACAGGTTTTATTTTCTCATTTTGTTGAATCTTATAAAGCTCTTTAATGTACTTCCCAGTAATTATTTGATTGCCATCGGTCATTTCGTTGCATAAAAATTGAGATCGAATATTTTTGATTATATGATTTTGGTCGAAACTGAAAAAAAGTAATCTGGAATTATCACAGGGATGAGGAATACAGACCCATAATTTTCCATTTCCAAAACACTTATACATTGATACATTTGTCTTATGGTTATCAGTACTAAGTCTGATAACCATAAATCCACAATTTTCAACTTCTTTTAACACATTTAATGCTAATTCATAAAGTTCTTTACCAGTTAATTGGCTGGTAAAGAAATAAGCACATGGTATACTAATTTTTGTTGATAGACCATATAATAAAAAACATAGCATTCTATTAGCTAGTTGTAAAGTTTCCTTATTTTCACCATTGCACTTTGAACCCAAAAAGCAATCCATTAGGTTGTCGTAAATTAATTGTTGTTTTATTGTGACTTCGTCAATTATTAAAGAGCAAAAGTTTTCTTCCAGTTTTAAAGTCGAAACTTCCTCTTGAAGTCTACACCTTATTAAGGGGACAGTGGACCTTCGAAAAGCTGAATTTCGTCAAAAAAATCCAATTTCTAAATATACTATTTTTTACTTTCTTAAACATCTAGCCGCACAATGCAAAACAAATTTTTGAAAAATTCCTATATTTGGAGAAGATAGAGCCGATTTTGTAATGTAAACAAAAATGCCACGCCCCCTTGGCCGCTGTCAAATGTCTTGAGAGTTTACGAAGGCGTAGAATTTTCATAGTTTTGTGCTACATTTTAGCCTTAAAACCTTTTCATTTTTATATTTTTAACTTTAGTATTTTTTGGCAACACCTGTTTAACTGTAACTGTGGTTCAGTTCGTTTGTTTACATTCGCTATTTTGTTATTTCGCTCATCGCTTCGTCAGTTTTTTTCGCTTCTTTTTACCACAAAAAAAAAACAGTTCTTTTCAGAACTAATTGCACTCAAGTGTAGTTTTTACATTTGTTTTAGTATTTGTACTGACATCTTAAAGTGTAGAAGTTATGGATTTGATATCTTCGAGATATCGCAAACCGAAAAAAAGACCCTCCAAACGTTCGCGTGCTGGGAAAGCGAACATAGCAAAGCGTGTCAAAAATGAGACATCTGCATCTTCTTGTGATACAGAAGAAAACTCTAGCTTGGTTCAAGATTATACATTCATGAGTAAAAATATGTGGAACACGTTTTTATGTGACATTGCATGCACGTCTTGTGACCAGAAAACATTGAATGTTCAAATGAACTACTCTTATGGATTTTGTACAAAGTTGACTTTAATTTGCAAGAGTTGCTCCACAGTTTGCGGTTCCACATTTAGCAGTGAACGAGAGAGCCTCGGTAGAAAGTTTGACATAAATAATAAAATGGTTCAAGCTTTTCTATCGATTGGTAAAGGGCATGCAGCGCTGGAGGTATTGTCAATGATATTGGGAATGCCTTCAATGGACAGAAAAACTTTTTCCAGCTGCCTCGACTCGCTTACAAAATCGACTCCTCAAACAAAAGAAAGGGTGTTACAAGTCGCCTGGGACATGGTTCGCGAGAAATATATTGCGGATAAACCTGAAAATGTAAAAGACGATTACATTGATTTGTGTGTCAGTTACGATGGCACATGGCAGAAGCGAGGCCATACTTCCCTTTACGGTATTGGTACAATCATCGACGTTCTCTCTGGGCTTGTTGTAGATTTTGAAATGCTTAGCAAGTATTGTCAAGAGTGCGTGGCCACTGAAAGAGATCTTGGTACTGGAACAGCAGAGTTCATAGCATGGTACGACGGCCATAAAGATGCATGCCAGAAAAACTACTCGGGCTCATCGAATAACATGGAGGTACATGCAGCTGAAATACTGTGGAAACGTTCCCTAGAACAATCTAAGTTTCGTTACGTCTCCATGCTATCAGATGGAGATGCAAAAACTTTCAGCCACCTGGTATCACTGAACATTTACGGGAAACAGTGTGCCATAGTAAAGCAGGAATGCATAAATCATGTAGCTAAAAGACTCGGGAAGGCATTATCTGAGAAGGTGAAAGAATGGAAAGTGAAAGGAGTCACCCTTGGAGGTAAAAAGCGTGGAAATTTAACGCAGGACACTATTAGACGTTTACAGAACTACTACCGTAAAGCGATAAAGGACAACGCTCTTGACGTCAACGCAATGAAGACAGCAATCATGGCGTCGCTGCAGCATTGCATGTCGACTGATAAATCTCCACAACACTCTAAGTGTCCCAAAGGATCCTCCTCCTGGTGTTTTTACCAGAGAGCGATAGCAAATAAAGTTTTGCCGCCTAAACACTCGCTTATGAAAATATACTTGAGTGAATCAGTTGTGGAGAAAATACTTCCAGTGTATCAGCGATTGATGTCGAATGAGCTACTAGAGCGATGCACCCTTGGTGCTACACAGAATGCCAATGAAAGCATAAATGGGTGCATTTGGCAAAAATGTCCAAAAGAAGTGTTCGTGTCGAAAAAGCGCTTAGAGCTGGCAGTTATCTCGGCTGTTTGTCAGTTTAATTTTGGCTCTGAAGGTGTTCTGAAACTCATAAATGAGAATGAAAATGACATTAGTGTGAACATCGCAAACAAAAGAGACAGTCGTCGGAATAAACAAAAGGAGACAAGATCCAACCCTGCTTATAAAAAACATAGATACGCGAAGAAGTGTCGCAAGGCTGTAGCAAATGCTAAAAAGTTAAAAAAAGAGGGTGTTACGTATGAAGCTGGTGGATTTTAGACCGTATTGATAGTTAAATTTTTCAGTGACAATTGTCGGAATGAGAATTTAAAATATCCTTTTTATATCTTTACTTTCACGCAACAAATTTTATTTCAAACTAATGTTCTATCAATTACGTATTTTGTTTTAAATTTGGTGAATGATGTATATTTTTATGTATGCTGAAATTCATTGCATTTCAATACAACTAAAGCTATATTATTTTTGAAAAGTATTACTAATAGAAAAAAAACTTCAAATTTTCAGCATCTTTAAAAATAGGTAGAAACTTGTCGGAAAATATCACGAGTGAAAAGATTTGGTTTCACTTCTAACTTTTTTTAATAAATATTTTTGTTCCAAATTGTGAGAAAAAACTTTAAGAAATGTTTGGGAAGAGTTTATACTAAAATGCATAAAAAAATAAAGGCCAAATTTTCAGTATGTTTTATGTTTATATATTGACTCTTCTTTATATCACTTTTTCTCAGTACGTGATTTTTCTATAAAATATATTACAAAAATTGTCCCTTACGCAAAGATTTTCACGTTACATTCTTGAAACTTGGTATAATTGTGCGTTTTGATATTGCAAATAAAAATTACTTAAACTGAATGCAGAATTTAAAACTGGAATTAAAAATTTTGTGCAATAATAACAGGTCGTGCCTCCTTTTTTGAGAAATTTTGATGAAAATGTATTCTTTTTTTTTAATGCCTAAACAAACATGCATTTTAAAACCATATTAAGTAACATTTGTTCTTAACCTTATTTGTGACCAAAAGATTAAGAAATTGAAGTTAAAAAAGAAAAATTCTTGCGTAAGGGACATTTCTAATTAAGCGTAATTAAAAAAAGTAATTAATTAATATCTCAAAAATTTTTCAATATTTTTGAATATAACTTGGTACAAATAGTATATTGCATATGCACAGCTGACACAAAAAAAATTATGTTCCTAACTCCAAAAATAAAGAAATTCCTTTTTAAGCCCCACTGTCCCCTTAATGAAGAAAATCCTGTTTCATTTACTACTGGGCCCGTATATCTTTTGATAGTTGATTCTGAGGGAAGATCAATTAGGTTTCTTTCCAATATAGTTCTGTATCCCCGTGGAGATACAGCATGTAATAAGACGCACTCGCATAGTACATTTTCCGGTCAGCGAGGCGCTTTATTAAACATGTACTTTAGTTGCGTTAGCAAAAATACATGTTTTGGAGGAGAAAGATCTTCTCCACCTAACACCAGCATTTTTTCTAAGTTTTGGTGATAGATGTTCTTCGAAAAAGCTTCAAACTTTGTGGGTAATATCAGAAATCGCAGCTGTAATTTTCTGAAGACGTTTGTTTTTATAGGCTAACTGTTTTCTTTAAGCGTTGAATTTCGAACATTTGAGTTTCCAATTTTCTCGTTTTTGTTTTTGTTTTAAACATGGGTCTTGCTTTCTCAATGTCAAATTCAGTTTGTGTACAAGAATCTTTGAAGTTTACTTAGCAGTCGTCCGATACTCTTGATTCATTGACATTGATACTTGACAAACTTAAGAGCCAATGCACCGCTTCAACATCGGAAACATTACGTGCAGGCCCTGCTGCTTCTGGGAAGTCACAAAGCTTCCATTTTTTAGGCTCCCTTCCGGGTATCAGAGATGACTGGATATACTTTGCATAATCTGGAAATATGCACGGTATTGATCCTCTTTTAAGATATCTGTAGTTTTTTGTTCGAATAATATCTTCTTCCTTAAAATGTTTACTGCAAACAAGAGAAGACCTAGCTTTGTCATTAATGACGAAGTTTTTTCTTGAAACTGCTTTAAACCAATTTTCGCGTAGTGCTAAGTTGGAAGGAAATTCATGGAAGGAAATATTTTCACCATCTTTCCGCTTCCCTCTTTTCGTACCGCTGTCGTATGAAGCACAATATGGTACACAACAGTTGACCATTTCAATGCAACTTTTAAAAAGAATTTTGAAAATCGCAGTTTTTCACGATCACCTTTGCTGAAAATGGCATATTATCACCTTGATCTTTCGATGATCTATAAAAATGTAATGATGGTGTTGTAGGAGCCAGCAGCCAATAAACTTTATTGTGGCACAGGAAAAACGGGATAAAATGCGCAATCAGTTGCATACCAAATCGTGTGAAAATCTATATATATATATATATAAAGGTAATTTAGTCGAAGATCAATTAAAGTAAAATAATTCGATTCTCTAAATAAAAAACAAACTTTTAAAATAACATCAGAAATCTCGTTAAAATATTTTGCCAAATCAATTTAAGTTCTCCATCATTATGTGACATAATCAGCTGAATAAGTTAACCGAGTCATAAATAGAAATTGAAAGTGTGTAAATTTTTAAAATTAGAAAAAGGAGCAATCATAACATGGTTATGACGTTGCAAGCTTTACTTTTTAATTTTCGCCAACGATGATGCATAATTTTTTTCGGTTTTTGCCAAGGTAGAGAGAAAACTCACCAAGTCAAGTGACGTGCCTATAACAAAATAATATCCAAACAGAAAATATGTATTGCACTCCTACCGATATTCTTTATCTTTACTAATAATAAAGCTGAAAGTCTCTCTGTCTGGATGTCCGGAGGATGTCTGTACGATGTCTGGATCTCTGTGAAGCGCATAGCGCCTAGACCGTTCGGTCGATTTTTATGAAATTTGGCACTAAGTTAATTTGTAGCATGGGGGTGTGCACCTCTAAGCGTTTTTTCAAAAATTCGATGTGGTTCTTTTTCTATTCCAATTTTAAGAACAAAATTATCATAAGATGGACGAGTAAATTACGAAATTATCATAACGTGGAACCGTAACATGAGCACAAGCCAATTGGCGAGATACGAAATTATCATAACGTGGAACTGCAACATGGGTACAAGCCAATTGGCGAGAAAATTTACCATACATTATTTGTAAATATACAGGCGAACCAAAAGACCTTTTAATTTTTCTATTACGGGCAAAGCCGTGCGGGTACCACTAGTGTGAAATAAAATGATTATTGTCAAAATCTTGGCGATTGTGCCATTAAATACCTCTTTTAAATATGCAGTAAAACACAATATAATTTATAAACAGCAAGGATTCCTTCCTAGAAGAGTAATGTTTAAACCGTTCTCGATATCAACTCACATTAAATGTCTCAAAAATGTTAGACGCAATCCCAGGGCCCGACTAACTAAACGTGAGGCCCAAGGCTCACAATGCTTTGAAGGCGACCTTGTATTCATCACTTCCAGTCAAAGCGAAATAATGTTAAAATAATGTTTAACATTTATCCAAAAGAGGAATTTGATTATTTTCACAAAAATACATCATTTTTTCATTGCGATGCATATGTTTTTAAAAATATTTGGGCCCCTAAGGAAGAGGGGGCCCCATGCCCAGGCCTAGGATGCCTATGCGGTAATCAGGCCCTGCGTAATCCCAAAAAATGCAAATAGTATTTATTTAATTTAATTTAAAATAAGACATAAGCTTCAGGGATGAATCCGTATATTTTGCCAGAAGCGAAAGACAGTGAGAAATAGTTGAATATTGAATTGGGACCAGCTTTACCTGAAAAGAAAAAAAAAAAATCCCCTGAAAAACAGAACTGACACGCCTTTCCGGCATCAATTCGTCCTGTACTACTCATCCGTTCATCATATCAATGAAATTTTACGTTAAAAGAAAAAACAACCATTTTAACAACAGAAATAATACGTTAACTGATGTAAACAAAGGATCGCCCGGTTATACTACAGCGCACTCTGGCGAGCAAGTCGGCGCCTTTGATCTTTTGAGAAATGACTGAGCCTGATAGACGCGCATCAAGTGAAGCCTTGGTTTAAGTATGATATTTTTGAACAATTAAGCTTTGTTACAGCATGATATTTGTTGTAATATTACTTTAAAATGTATCTATTAACATGTTCCAATAATTGGAGAGCGATTAAAGATCCCGATAGCAGCCATTTTCAGAGTATTTTTTTTGCGGATTGTAACTTTTGGTTGTTATAGTTTACGTTTCAGA
Organism: Uloborus diversus; assembly: GCF_026930045.1. NCBI lineage: Eukaryota > Metazoa > Arthropoda > Arachnida > Araneae > Uloboridae > Uloborus > Uloborus diversus. The sequence continues at coordinate 90,364,906 of NC_072734.1, forward strand.
ACAATTTTACTCTTTTCTGCATTAGCGACTATTAAATTTGAAATACTATAATAGGAAAAATATTGATTAAAATTCAATAAATTACGACAGAAAAGAACTTTGGAGCAAAACCAAATTTATCTTTTATTTATATTTTAAAAGTAAGAAAAACAAATACTGGAAAATTTCGGAGATTGATATGTTATTTCTAAAGTTAACAAGAACTTTAAACTACGTTACGTGGGAACAAAATATTACACGAAAAACAATGCAAGACATAAGAGTGCTCACAAAATTAAAGAAATGAAAACTGGTAATTTGATTCACTCTTTGCAGAACAAACTAAGATACTGTTATTTTAAAGGATACTAGTTAAAAGATGTAGAAAAGATTTTGAATCAAATCATTATTCTTTATTAAAACATATTTTTTCATTTAGATTACTGAAAATCTGATGTAAAAAACTCCATGAAAATGAACATGTTTTTTTCCCACCTTCTGACAGTTTTCAACCTGTTAAAAGAATGTTTAAGTGCTTCAGGCGAATACCCATCAGCAGACGATTTCTAAAAATCTACTTCATCTTTAAATATGAATTAAATACTTCATTAATCACGAAACTTTCATTAACTTAATGTTCTGCGTGATGTCGTGCGTGAAAAGTTAAAGAATGAATGAAGGATAAAATATTTTTCAAAAAACGAAAAAAATAAAAGAATAGAGAGAGAGAAAAAAAGAAAGCGCTTATCTTCTTTTCAAAGGAAAAAAAATGGTTTGTGGTTGGAAATGATAACTCAATTTCGCCGACTCTTTGATTTGCCAGAGGTGGGTAAAAGAATTTGTCAAAATCAGATTCATAGGCCCACGGACTATGAAAATATTCAAGAGTGTTAATGAAAAAAAAAAAAAAAATTAAGAAAGAAAAATCGGTTCATTTTTCCATCTTTTTAATCAAAAGGCGTTTTCAGGTCTTCATTTCATCCCCCCTAGAAAGTTCTCTCCCCTCCCTCAACTATGGACTCTTAGGCAAGGAAGTTTTGATGATGGTTTTTACTTCTGCGTGCAGTCAACTGCAGCTGCTGTTTGGTAAAGAAACGAGGTTTTTTTTTTCTCCGCAATATTTTTTCTTTAAATTTTCGTTGGTGGGTATTCTATCCCTCCTCCCCCGTTTTCCACTCTTGTTTTATTTATTTTTTGTGCGGAAATAGTCCGTGTTTTATTTTCTAAAATAGGATGGCTGGAAGGATTTATTTAATTATTTATTATTTTTCTACCACATCATTTTTTCTAACGGTGAGACAGAAAAGAGAACTAAAATCATACAATCACGCGAATTACACGTAGGAGCAGCTTTGAAAACTCCGCAGGGAAATAAGGAAGTCGTTTAAATTGAAATGACTGGAAAAAAAAGGGGAAATACACTTGTTTTTCCTCCCCCTCCCCCGTACGATGCAATTAAAAATGTCTGGATTCTCGTACTCTTTTTTTTTCGAAAACACATTTTTTTTTCTTTATTTTTGGTTCTATGTTTTTGTTCTCACATGTATTATATACATCATGAATGCAAGTCTTTTGTGAAAGAAAACGAACCATTATTGTCCAGGAAAAATTTCTGCAACGAGAGAAAGATTTTGATCTATTTATTTTTTAGAATTTCCTTAAAAAATTATATTTTTTTTCCCGTACTTTATTTCGCGATGCAGTTAAAGCAGTTAAAATTTCTATGTGCTTTCATCCAGTTTTCAAACCGACATAAGTTTTATTTGAAATCATTAAAAACATTGTTAAGTAATCTATAATATTGATTGTTTTCCTTTTTTTTTTTTTTGGTATTTTTGTTTTTAGATTTTTTTTTTTTTTTTTGAATTGACAACTGTGTTGGTATTCGAATCCATGTGCTTGACAAGTTGCAGAAAAATACTTTGTTTTAACTTCCGCACATTGGACTAATATAAAATCACCTGTAGTTGACACTGTGTAAGTAGTAGTTAACACTAATCTTTACTAATAATAAAGCTGAAAGTCTCTCTGTCCGGAGGATGTCTGGATGCCTGGATGTCTGTAGGATGTCTGTAGGATGTCTGTGACGCTCATAGCGCCTAAACCGTTCGGCCGATTTTCATGAAATTTGGCACAAAGTTAGTATGTAGCATGGGGGTGTGCACCTCGAAGCGATTTTTCGAAAATTCGATGTGGTTCTTTTTCTATTCTAATTTTAAGAAAAAAAAATATCATAAGATGGACGAGTAAATTACGAAATTATCGTACGGGAACCGTAACATGGGCACAAGGCAATTGGCGAGATACGAAATTATCATAACGTGGAACCGTAAAATGGGTGCAAGCCAACTGGCGAGAAAATTCACCATACATTATTTGTAAATATACAGGCGAACCAAAAGACCTTTCGATTTTTCTATTACGGGCAAAGCCATGCGGGTATCACTAGTAAAGAATAAGCTGAAAGGTAAACACTGAAAATTTAAACACCGTTTTATAACATTCATTAAAGCTGCATTTATTTGTTTGTTTTATGTCTTTAAAATCAATATTACAAAATGTTGCTCAAATTTGCATTACTTATCTTTCAGGGTATCCTTTATAAGTAAAAAAAAAAACACTGGTTGCAGCGTCAAATACTACTGATTTTACTTTACTTTAAAGATTAAAATCTAATGCACCCCGAAACGAAAAACTGCAATTAATAGAAAATACCAAGTTTTATATTTTTTATGGATTGGCTAATATCGTAATCGCATGATATTGACATGTGAAGAAAAGAAAAGAAAAAAAAAACCTTCAATGTACATAAAACTAACGTTTTTACAGTGGAATAAAACCTTAATAATGCGAATGCGAATAATGTCCAGAAAAACGTTTAACAAAAAGTTCAGAAAAATGATTATGATACTACCGTGTAAAAACGATTCATTAACATTCCTGGAAAATAATGGGCAGCTGATGTGCCCAATTTCTTCCAGTAACATATCTTATAAAAAACCAGGAACGTTTTCCACTAAAATCCAATAACCTTTCTGAATTTTTCCGGGTAGTTTCCTGAAATGTTGAGAAATCTTCCAGTTTAAAGCCAGTTGTGCATCCGGAACTTCAGAGTAAACTTAGATAGGTATAACTATGAGGAAATTAATAGGTATAACTAATAGGTATAACTCAGAGTAAACTTCGCGCCTTCCTGCGCCTCTAGGAAAACTCCGATAGCAGCAATACAAGCATGGGCAAGCTAAGACAGAATTGCAAGTATCAAGAATTTCACTCGCCTGTAATTCTTGCAAAGCAGCGTAGTCCATTGGCTGATTTGCACCGTTTGGAAGCTTTATCAGTATAGACCAGCCGCAATCGAGCTGAAACCGATACACTTTACAAATATGCTCAGTCAATCTTTAAACTGGAGAAAAAAGTATTTTTCACAACGGTGACAAGTCAGCATTCGTGCGACTTGTAGCAACCTTTTGACAATGATACTTGATTTTTCCAAGAATTGGATCAAAACCATTGAAATCCCGAAACGTTTCACGGAAATACTCAGTAGCGTTTTGGAATTTTTTTACAGTGTAGTTCTCGAATTTCTGAAGCATCAGTTTTTGAAATATGAGAATGCGTCTTATGAAATATCTTAAAATTAATATCGTTGTGTCACTTTTCATTGGTTGCTGAAATGGATTTTGAATCGTTTTGAAAAGTTTTGATATAACGATGCGAAAAAGCGAGTAAAAGTCTTAATATTTCAAGCAGATCTACGTGAAATATACCTACAGTCCGATAATGTCATCCAGAGACTGCAGTTTCCTTCTTATTATGGACTCATCAGTCTGGAATCAAACAAAAACCAAGCTGGAGGCTGATGTCATCTAATTGGTGACAGCTGCTGAGCTGACTGATGAGTTCATGGCGAGGACGAAACTGCAAATTCTGGATGATATAATCAGGTTGTTGGTGCTTTGCATGTAGTTTTGGTTTAGCCCAGCGTTATGGCCGGTAACCCACTGCTTAATACGTTTGTTTAATTCGTACTTTGATTCCAAATATAATTGATTCTAGCACTCTTTTCGTATTTTCATGCGTTTTTAAAATAACATGTAGCACATTTTGAATTAAAATTTTTTACTGATACTTAACGCCCTGCTTTATAATTCATACTCTTCATGAAATTCTCTTTTACGCCTCATTCTACCCAAATGATACTAATAATAAAATTAATGAATAAATAATAAAATTAAGATTAAAAAATGGACTGGATTCTTCAGTAAAAAGAATTTTATATGCCTAAACTGCTTCACACTTAAATTACATATTTAGCGGGTAAAAAACGTAACTGTAAATCCGCTTATACATAATAGCCGAAGATCGAGTAACGCGCGTGTTTCAACAATGAAACTTGTGCCACGGCCTGATATTTGATAATACTTTTGGTAACGTTTGACATGCAGGGAAAGGTTTTATTGTGACAAGGCTTAACTCGATTCGGAAATTTAACTGTTTTACTGCTAAGACTGTATATTTCAGCGGAATGAAGAAACGAAAAAAATGGTCAACAATGAAACCTGCCTACTGGAGTTTAGGGTTAATCCACTGGAGTGAGGGTTACAATTTCAAGTATCAAAATATCACCAAACAGGCTTCGTTCAAATGTAGAAGAAATTTTCACCCGTCATACCTTGACGGACGATTTTTGTAGTAACTTTAATATTATTCATTTAATATGAACAAGTTCACGCGTTTTGAGAGACTATCGCTCACACACCACACGTTGCTCATTGTGCAAGAATATTTAATTTATCTGTTAGGGGGCCGTCCATAAATTATGTCTAAGCCGAGGGGGGTAAGAGAGTTCATGAAATTGTGAGAATATGACAAGATTGGGTAGAGGTAACTAGTAGTGTGGCATGACCCATTTTTGCTTAAATTAAAACACCTAAAATGAACAAAATAATTATTTTTAAATAACAAATCATTATATTGTTTTTCATTTCTTGCTTTTTTAAATTTCAAAATGCTGCGTACGTCTGATGATTTCGCTTTTTATTTTCAATAATTTAATTTTGTGCCGATAAAAATCGATGCTGGTTGGGATTTTAAAAGTTTAAATTCAAAAGGAAAACTTAGGCATGTGTGTTTCTAAAATAAAATTTCGTGAACCATTTTCAACAAATGCGACAAAATAAAAAATAATAAAGCAATGCTTCTATAACACATAAACATCACCTCAACTCCGGTGTCTTCTCACTCCTCCCTTGATGAATTCGACATGGATGATCATGCGCAGAAGAGTGGACTGGAGACTATTATTGAGACTGCGGGGCTCACAAATGTAAATAAAATACTTAGTAATCTTTTGTTTAATTTAACCTCAAATCGCTCAAGTAAAAAAAAAGTAAAACAAAAAAAAACTAAATTAAAAAATAAATAAAGAAAGAAACGAAATATGATCTATATTGTAATACTTTCTTTCTTAACTGCAAGTATATGTTTATGTGTTTTGAAAGTGACATGTGACGATGGAGGTTAGGGTTTATACGGTGAGGCGTGTGCTTTGTGACAAAATGATGGAGGGAGGGGGGGGGGTCAAAAATATTGAACACAGGTGATGTCAATTATTGAAGAGCCGCTAAAATAATTTCACTTTGCTTTAAATTTTGTAACAGATATTTTGAACACTAAGAATGTTTTGGAAGAGGAATTATAGTAATTTTGCGTGGGGGTAAAAAATCCGCTTTTCAACTATGATTCTAGTAAATTGTTGTAAATACTTTCAGACGATATTTGGCGATAATTTTATTACAATGGTTAAAATTATTTGCCATTTCATATTTTATGTAAATTGCTTTTCATTTTTCAGAGTAAGGTCTTCTAGCCCATTTGTTTTGCAAAATATAGCTTAATATAGTGCAATCTTTTGTTCTACAGTGTAATCTGAAGTTTGGAAGTTCGTTGTAATGGGATTTAACTGTATATATATATATATTTTTCACAATATACAATCACATGAATTACTCTCTAACTTATTCCTCAAAAAGATTAAAAATATCTTACCATTTGAAAAGATCTGGAGATTAATTTTAAATGCATTGAAACTAAAATATAAATCCTCAAAAGTAGATTAAAATCTGACTGGTCGTTAAAAAAATATTTCGAATAACCTATCTTCAGCTACTACAATCGTTCTCTCTCGGAAAGAATGAATGCGCTTTTTTCTTCTCCCAAGAGTTTATTTCATTTTGTGCCTTTTTCTAATAGCTGCTGCTTTTAAAATGAAACCAGGGCTCTTAAAACAATTTTGTTCAGCTGTCAGCTGCACCTGAGTGCAGTATGAACATGGAAACGGAAAACCTGGGCTCAAAATAAAAGGAATGTTTGATAAAAAACCAAGAATTCCACAGCTTGTGCTGAAATCTCAAAAAAAAAAAAAAAAAAAAAAGAAAAAAAAAAAAAGGGAAAATAGGTCCTGTTACAATGTTGCCGTTTTATTTGTAACAAACTTCGACAAGTTACTCAACAGCAGTCTGCAATTGTTTGTTAACGGAGGTTTTCTGGTTGTTTATTTTCGAGAAATAGTCTGATATTCTGCATAACGGTGTGTACGTAAAACTATACAAGACATACATATTTTACCAGTGTATGCATTTTATAACTTGAAAATATGTCTGTCTGCATTTCCATATTTGTACTGCCTATATATCTTCATATCTATTTATCTATTTATACCTTTGGTTATCTGTATCTGTTTCTATGTGCCGATACATTTTCAACTTCAGTACACGTACAGGATATCTCATGCATATGAAATCAGAAACAGGCTTAAAAAATTTAGTAGGAAGCATTTTTATGCTGTATTGTAAGTAAAACATGAAAATACTACTAAAAATTACCTTTATTTTAAATAAAAACAGCATTGTGGGAAATTTTTTAAAAAAAAAAAGAAAAGACAGGTAAAGAAAAATATCAGTACGAATATATTTTTCAGTATTACATTCGAATTTTCTGTAATGTACTGGAAAATTGAAAGAAGAAAAAAGAAAAGAAAACAATTCGAATTTTTTTTTAATATTGCATTTGTATGTTCTGTTATTTTTTTAATACAAAATGAACAACATTCTAAAAATTGAAAATCAAAACAGTAAAAAATATCTTTTTCTTTGCCTTGTTCTATTTTATCCTTATTGTTTTTTTTTGGATTTCATCACTGTAATTGTCTTCACAATTTTTGTTTATCTCACTCTTCTAAAATAAATTTCATTCCCCTAAAAATTCAAAGGAGTATTTTCACACCTTGAAAAATGACCTAGTTATATCTCTGTATGTATGTGTGTGTGTGTGTGCGCCCACTTTTCTACCTTTTTTTGTCATATTTACGTTTGTGTATTTGGTAAGTTAGAAGTAAAACGCTTCTGTGAAGAAAAATTAAATGATAAAATTGATGTTAACAATGTTAAAATACACAAACACACACGCAGCAATTGGAATTTTTAAAAATACTACACTTGAAAGTTATTAGCATAATAAAAATTGACGGGGAAAATGCAGTTGGTATTTGGTTTGAGTATTACTTTTGAATATTTGGTTACTTTTTCAAATTCAGCATGTCAAACATTCCAAATGTTAAAAATGAAATCTATATACATCTCCTTTACTTGGTATATTTCATTTTATTCCTTGAAAGTTTTTATGGAATTCATCACTATAATTATCTCTCCTGTTTTTGTGCATTACACTGCTCCAAAATTAATTTTTTATGTTCTAAGAATGCTGCCGAGTATTTTCACTCCTTGAAAAAACAATAGCCATATCTTTGTATATGATTGTGTACGTCTAATCTGTCTTAGTCTTAAATTTGTGTCGGAGTATTTGACTGATTATACAAGAAACGTTTTCTGCACAGAAAAATTATACTAATGTGATAAAATCAATGTTAATGAAGTACGAAATTGCAATAGAAAACGGTTTCACACACATGCTTCGGTGTTACAAGGTACAATTTTTTCAAGGCAAAAAAGAAACGAGCTGATGTGTGCATCACATGACTTCTTTTTATTCCAATTTAATGTCATTTTTTTATTATTGGCAGTTTTAATACGATTCAATAGTTTGCCCTCTAAATATCACCAACAGTGGCCAAATTGAAACCAGATTAAAAAAAAAAAAAATCGCCAAATTTGTCGCGACAAAACTTGGCGACCAAAAAGACAGGTGACATATCGCCAAGTGTCCGCCAAATTATAACACCACTTGAGTTTACATCGAAATTAACAATGATTTCCTCCCAAAAAGGGGCAAAAGACTCCATTTGGAGCATCCGAATGCAACCAAAAAGGAAGGTGCGCAACTAGACCCCACCAGGAGTCTACTTACCAAATTGCAATATTCTAGAACATTCCGTTCTTGAGTTATGCGATATACATACACACATACACACATACGCACATACATACGTACATACAGACGTCACGAGAAAACTCGTTGTAATTAACTCGAGGATCATCAAAATGGATATTTCGGGTGTCTGTACGTTCCTAGGCAAATATCCACGTGTGGTCGGGTTGAAAAAAAAACTCAACATTCATTTGGAGGTGAGCAAAATGAAAATTAAGGGCGGTTTTTGGGTGAAATTTTTTTTCACGAATACAATACTTCCTTTTTTGTAAAAAGAAGTAAAAAGAAAAAGAAATGGGATTCCAAGTCCAAGTGGTATTCAATCTCAAATACTGCTGTGCACTGGACGGTCAAATTTTTTTTTATTGAAAAAGGGATTCCTTGTAACCATGAAACTGAAGTGTATTTGAAATTTTCGTATTCGTGTAATTAAATTCTCTTCTTTCATAACAGAAATTTTATTCTTTAATTTGACTGATGGATATACATTGATATTCTTCCAAATGCTACGATCAGCTTATTTTGATCTCTAATTAACTCTGGTAAAATTCCTTAATTGATCGGACCATTTTGAATGTTTGCGATAGTTGGGATCTTAACTTGATCGAAAATACAAGTTGATATGATGGAGGTTGGTCTTCTGTTGTTTCTAGAAATCGGCTCTATGTCCATGAAATGCTATGCTGCATTCCTTGATGATATGAGAAAAATGCTACCTTGAAAATCAGGAAGAAATAAAAAATGTACTAATAGAAATGTGCATAGATAAAACAATAAGTTTATGAAGGATTGGGGACGGTTTTTGTATTTTGGCACTATAGTACTATATTACAGATAAATAAGATATATGTAATCAGAGAGCTCAAAGCAGCACTTGAAATAATGTAAAAAACATTTTAAATGAAAGGAAACCGAAAGCAGTGGATAATTTGACTACATTGCCAAAAAGTATTAAAGTTCAGCAGCAAAATTTGAAACTAAGCATGCATTAAACATGAAACGTAACATGTTCACAAAAGGACTGCTTCTTCTTCAGTAGAGGCAGGGGGTGGGGGGGGGGGGCGATAATGCGTGAAATCTGGAAATGCTGTTTTTAAGACGCTTCGGAAAAGTTCTCCTAAACTTTTTAAGGACTTTACATGTTTTTGAACTTTTTTTTTTCACGTTTGATTTTTGAGTTTTAAAATTTTTGAGCTTCGTTTTCAACATACCAGTTTTTTCGGAGATATTAAGAACGTAACTTTTTTCTTTTGCGGTAACTGCTTACAGGTCAGATCTAATTACTTTATAAAATTTGAGATAACCTTATATATATTTTTTGCCATGCTATTCTTTTTATTTTATTATCATTAATCTTTTCGTTTTATACATAAAATTAAACTATGCATTAGAAAAGTTTGAATTGTCATTAACCACTGAAAATGAGCCTATGATTTTGTTGAATAACTTTCTGTTCATATATTTAAATACCAATGCAATCTTGCGAAACAACTATTGTTTTAAATTGGTATACTCATTTAATGGTTAGCCGCCATCGGCGGCTCAAAGTTTTACCTTGTAGTGCAAATCGTTTATTATGCCGTTCACCTAGTAACACAAAAAATGCCGCTTTTTGTGACAGCTAAAATAAGTTTGGTGGTGGTATAAAAATTATTTCAATCAATACTTATGTATCTGGAAATCTATTTCAATATGTCAAATTTAGCAATTGCTGTATCTATCTATCTATATTTCTGAAACCGTTAAAAAAATATTTTTTTTTTCTTAATCTCTTTCAATCTCTCTATACGTATCGATCTGCATCCGTTCATAAATTTCAAGAAAATGTATCAGTTCATATCTCCGTAATTCTCTAGAAAGATACAATTTCTTGTCAAAGATACAATTTCTTGTCAGACTCATAGCAAACTTAGAACAGTGTTTTCCAATTAAATAGTTTTTTGAACTATGGATATTTTTTTCCCATCAGTTTATTCGTAACTAATTAGAAAAATTAGTTAATGATTAGTTTCAATTTTTTTCAAAATTTTAACAGCATTTTTAGATTTTGATTTTAGATTCTAAATTTAATAAATTATTAATTAATCAATTGATTCATGGATCAAAATCAAAGAAAACTAAGAAAAAAATTACATTCATAAAATTTTTCAAATTTATAAATGTAATCCTCAATATTTCTAAAATTAGTGAAGCTGTCTAGTGAGCTTTTGCTGTTTAACAAAAATACATATCTTGGCGTTATAACAAATATCAAACTGCCTCCCTTGGTAATAGCTCAATTTGGAAAAATTGGAGTGCAAATTAGCATTTTTCTAGAGAATTATTTTATTTATCACTCAATATTTATCTATAATTTCCAAGACTATTTATGAATATTTAACAATGTATATCTATCTGTATATCTCGGTATCCATCTATAAAGGTTTTTGCTTTGTTTATGTGCTCTTGTGTGGGAATACTAGTCCCATGGAAAGGAAATCTCAGAATGAATCTGGAAATGGAAGCATCAGAAAGTGCGAAAAGCCCTAGCAGGATCTATCTTGGCGCCATTAGAAGCCCCTGTCATCCGCAGGCCCCGGCATCCAAACAAAAGGGGAGTCCGCGCCCCAGAAAGCCGGGGCTGTCAAAACCTGAGCAAAAGAGTGCATTATAAGAGCCAGGTCTGCGCCTGACAGCCCTCCCTCCCCGCGCACCCTTTCCCCCCTTTTCATTTGGCGGAGAAAGTTTTGGGGGCTTGCCGTTCTATTATTCGTCTGCGGCTGCTGATCATTGCATTCGCTTCTGGGGCATCTCTTTTATTTTCGGGGCTTGTACTTGGCGTTGCCCCGGCGTGTTGTGTCCGAATACGCCCTCTGCCTCCTTTTAACGCATTCGGGCCGGCGCTTGACAAATTACGAGGTCCCTATCTCTAACGATAACCCAGTTTTCAATTTCGTTCATTGAATTTGTTACAAGTGGTTTTCTCGATGCTTCGTTTCTTCTAAGCATTTCTCGTATTTAGGGAGAAAAAAAAGTTCTCATTCATTGAAATGCAAGCATAGTTATGAATTTAAATTTCGATACCTTTAACTTGACATCTTACGCTAATTATTTTACGACATGCCTTGTGGGAGATAAATTCTGAACTTTGATGCCTTTGTTGCAAATTTATATGGTTGAAACTGTAATCATGTAAATTTAAGATTGTAACAAGTTATATGATTCTTTTGAGTCATAATTAAAAACCCTTTCTAAGTATTTCTTGATGTTTTAATAATAAGGAGATGTATGCTATTAAGTCTTTGATTTAACTTTACGACACCAAATGATTTTATAAATCAGTTTTCTCCGACACATTATGATTTGTTATGTATATACTCAGTACAAAAGTTGAGCACAGTTCGGTAAGTACATCGCTCTCTGTACCTCCTCAGCAAATTGCAAATCCATCTTTGGTAGACTTACATTGTTGGGGACTCGCCACAATGAACTTTTAGGCCTCCACGTGGGAATAACTATGAGATACAGCAGTTATAGAGACCGGAGGAGAAAAGGGGCCCTGTATGAGAAAATTGAGATAAAATTTATTTTGAACAGTAAAATAAAGAAACTTTAGGGGAGCTCGTCGTGCATGATGTCACAAAAATGGGGGCCTGTAAAAACGTATTGGCCATAAAGGGTCCTTTTGTCTATCACTCTGATAAAAAAAGGAAAAGTAAGTTTATTCGGAGCCTCTATGTTGCCAATTCAGGTTGTCTTCCGGAAATTAACATCTTTCTATTTAACTTTTGGCAGTGACTTTATGAATATATGTATTAACAAATGTTTATACATGTAAGAAACTTTCTTGCTGTGAGAAATTTGTTTGAATTTCCAGGGTATCCAACACACTTGCGAAGGCAAATAATTTTCACTGAATACGCAAAAAATGTTGCATTTCGAGTTTAAAATTTTATTGATTTATAATACAGGATATAGCGAAACCCAGCTTCTTTCTGGCGAATGTTTTGTTTTCAAAAGTTTGAATCAATCGTTCAGGATTGCTTTCAAAATCATGTGCTTCGTTAAAGACTCGTGATGCAAAAGAGAAATAAAGTATTGGGAATCTTAATAGGAATGTTTAGTAGGTAAGATCATTCTGTGATTTTTTGCTTGAATTCTTATTATTTCGTTTCGTTCTTACGTTAATAGCAAAGGTCAATTTACAAAGCAAGTTTTTTACGCAATTGAAGCTTTTTGTGCTCATTCCAGCACTTGCTGACGTGTAGTATATTTGAAAAAAAAAAAAAAAAAACTCATTTGAACGATTGTAAACAGCTGAATTTGGCATATAGGAAGCAAACAGTATAGGACCGTTTAAGGAAACTTACATGAGGCAGTGAGAAGCAAAGAAATGTAAGTGTACATTTTCAAGTTTTGAGTGAAACGCGTTTAAAGATAGGATCGTGAGCTTTCATTGAAAAGTTTTTTAAATCATGCTGTATAATAGCACCTACCAGGGCTAGTAGTACTATCTCTTGTCCCAAGACAGAGGAGAAGTCCACCTACCATTGTACTGGTTATCTCCAAATTTTTAATTTTGTCACTTACATCATTTTGCTCCTTACTGCTTCATATGACTTCATGTTCAATGGAGACTTTCAGATGAAGGAAAACAAAATAGCCAACTTAAAAAATAAAATAAAAATTAATTTAAATTTTGACATCTGGAATTTAAATTATATTTTTTTGCAATCATGAATGTGTGTGTGTGTATGTAGGCGGGTGTGTGTGTGTGTAGGCATGAGTGTGTGGGTATGTGTGTGTGTGTGCGTGTATGCATGCGTGTGTATGTAGGATATGAACGCAACCTGGAGACGGTTTTCGCTGGAGGAGGAGCATCGTGAGGCCGGTCGACGGTGGTGCTGCAGAGAGAGTCGGGGGGGGGGGGGGGATAAAATCGTAGGAATTCAAAACAGTCAAGTAAGAACAATAAGCAGTGTGATTGCTCAAAAAATCGTTAGCATTTATAAAGCAGAAAAATTAATTATTTTGAATCAGGTATTGAATTTTCTCTCCCTCTCCTCATAATCTTTCGCATCATAAGTAAGGTTTACCTTCTTTTTATATTTTTATTGTCTCCTTTTTTTTTTCTTTTTTTTTGGAGTGATGTCCCTTTGACAATGAGGAAAAACGAAAAATAAATTTTAACCATATGGGAAAGTACAAAAAATTTGTGCGTTTATTGTAATGATTTTTCCTCAAGGGTCTTAAACAGGCATTAAAAACAATTAATTTTGCAAGATCAACATTTTGCTCATGCGCCTATTAGCTGATTACATAAATTTGATAATATACGTTAACTTATATCCTAACTTCTAGTTTTCAGTCTTTTCATTACAGGCGTTCATGTTAAGAAGTAATTTGACGATCGAATTTCCAAGATGTCCCCAGTAATTCCTTCTCAGGTTGTTTCATAGTACTCCAATTTCACGTGCAAAAATTTTAACTTTAATTTGTGATAACACATGCATGATGAAAAATCTTTCACCGAAAGTTTTATGGGGAAGTGGTATTAAAACGGAACTGATTTATCAACAGCGAGGAAGGACTGCGCTCGCATATAACCACTTCCACAAAACTCTTCTTCGAACCAAATTTCAATATACCAACCTTCAACGTGCCAGAATTTTAAATCAAGAGCTGGGAGCGTACTTTTGTTTCTATCTTTTAGTGGAATTTCTTACTTGAATTCGGAAGTTTTCCGAAGGTACGGCGGGCGCAGACCCTAAACAAATGGGAGAAAAAAAAGTAATGTCCCAATAGAAAACCTAAGTTTCTTATTGAACCTATAGCTTCTGTGCCCCTAAAGGGTATACGGCAGCCGGGAAAAGAATAATAATAATAAAAATAAAAAATACCGGAGTTGGGTCCCAACATTCCATTCCAGCCAATAAAAAGGAGGAGAAACACCTGCTACATGTCACGTGACTCATTTCTGCGCCCCTAACTCCATACCTCTCCTCTCCTCCTTGCATCCCCAGTTTGTTCCACTTCATATAATTCCATTGGAAATTGAAGAAAATCCCTCAGGATTAGGGAAATGTTACGTGAGAAATAGCAAACCAGAATGAATAGGGAAGATTGACTTCCCCCGTCCCTGCATTCTTTTATTGTCCTTCGTTTAGCTTTTTCATCGATTTATTTGTTTACTTTGTAGGTGGGTCGTTCATTTCCTTGATAGGATGTGTAAGGAATTTGTTTCGCTTTAACTGATATCAGTGAAAAATAAGTGGTCCGTGCTTTTGCTTGAAATATCGAAGTAAAATATTAAAATGCAGTCAACAATTTAGGAAACTTTCTTCCAACATTTTCACTGATATCAAATAAAATGTACAACCCAATTTAGCATTAAATATTAAGTCTAAACATTGGAATGCTACTAACCCATCTACAATACAAAATATTTAGGGCATATATTTCTTACGTAAACATTTACTCGGTATTTATTGAAATAAATGGCTTAACTTAGAAGTATATCTGGAGCAAATCTCCAGTGCCGGATCTTCGATTTTTCCTAAAAGCTTGAAATTCTCACTCTTATTTATTTATTTATTTAAACCATAACTATCGTACCTACCCTGATAAGGGTCTAACCAGATCTGTAACTGGAGGGAGGGGGGAGAACAATTCATGTGTGATCAAGCACTCACTGGAAAACGTACATGGAACTGTACATTATTTGACGTATAATGTTTTACAGTTGACAGCAACAAATTTGATATACACAGAAAGGAAAATTTTGAAAAAACCCAAGTGAAAACGAAAAAAAAAAGAAATGTCAGATGATACTAACAGCCGTAGTCCTTCAAATTTTTACATCGAGTTTCAAAAAAAAAAAAAAAAAAAAAGATGACTTTACCACACTTACAAGTTGCCGCCCGGGGTAAGAGCGCCGCGCCGGCTTGTCCCCCCTAGATCCGGCGCTGCTTAACTTAGAAGCATTATGAAGGTTACGAAGAGACTGATCATACTATTACGTACCCCACAAGGTTAGATTTTCCTAAACCTTTCGTTACAACATAGAATTCCTATACCCCACACCCTCACAAAAAAAAGCGAAATCTTAGAAGAAAGTCGATAATTTCAGAAAGAATCATTTGACAACTACATATGCTTTAGAGAACACTGCTTTAAAATAATAATAATAATAATCTTTGTTATTTTTCCGTTGTAGGAGCAAAAATTGGTTCATTATCTTATGAATTGTTTTTTTTTTAATTTCATGTTTCCCCCATGTCTGATCAAAGCTATATATAACTACTTATTATGTATTATTCCAGCCAATACTTTTTCTTCTTTAATGCACTTAAAAAAAAAAAAACACTAAACGAGGCTAAAAGTTTTGTAACTAAACAAATAACTAGACAAACTGTTGAATGTATCCATTGAAAGTTTAATTAATACACCAATAAGTCATAAAACACATGACATTTTTTATTAAAATATCCACTACTAAATGAAACAACATCAAAAAACTCCATTTAAATGTAAAATATTGCACCCAACAACTGTGTTAAGTCTACCAAAAAGAAGAAAAGTTCCTTTAAAATTCAAAATGAAAGCATGATAGTACAAACATGACGGCGACGTAAACGATATTATTCTGTTTTATTCTGTTCCATTTAGAACGTGAACAAGTCATAACGCGTCATTAAAACAATTGGTGACGGAAAACACTGGATCATTTATGCGAAGCAACGGGGGAAAAGCTTGACAATACAGAGCTCATTCAGTAATGTGAAACTGTTATTCTAAAATGCATAGATCAGACTTATTTTTTGCATTCTAATCCAATCTCAAAAAATGAGAAACGCTTCGAAGCGCTCTGCTTTCATGGAGTATTAGGTATACTCCTGTAATCTTTGCTTATTATTTGATGTTGTTAGTTTCTTCGTTGTTTGAATATTAAGATGTTATTGTAAAAATGTTTTAAAGTATGATTTTAGTACATAAATGTTTTGAAGTAATTATGAAAACTGAAGTACTTGACCATATGAAATATATACTGCATCATGACAGTAAGCAAGTTTTATCTATTTGATTTATACTTAACATTGGATGGGTATTAAAGTTTACAATTTATAATCTTATTGCAAGGAAATGAAACAGATTAAATCCATATTTGATTACTTTCTAAAAGAAAAGTCAATTTTCCTTTAAAGATTAAAAAAAGAGAGATTTAGTGAAAACAAGCAATTATGGCTAAAAAATATGTCCAACAAGATCGAAATATGAACGGCACAGTAATGTACACGAATCGAAAAAAAAAATCCTTTTTTAAAATCGATATTTTAATCGGAGACTAACATCGCCCAAATACAGCACAATTATATGTTCACGTGTAGTTAAGGAAGGAGCAAGTGCTTTTCGAAATTATCTGCTGCATAATTTAGTCGCGCAGGGAGCAAGCAGCAAGATATGGAATTACACGCCAAACATGCATGTATGGGTCCATGCATACGAATATTGTAGTTCGCCCTGCGAACTGCTGCATGTGTCTCTCTCGTTCCCCAAAACTTGTCCTTACGTCCCTTTTGCAAATCGTTAGACGATGCAAAAGTTGAATGGAAATGGTTTGCGTTTTTCCCTTTAGTTGGGGAAAAAATTCTGATAAAGGGAAATGCAGGGATGTTTCAAGTTGCGGTTTCTAGTTCTTTTTTCTCCTTTTACTAGACGAGGAAAGTGGTAAAAATTTAGGAGTATTATTTGGATTTAAATTCATTCATAATTTATAAAATTTTAGTAGAATTAATTTTTTCAATCATTAATGAGGGGATTTTTTTCTGAAATCAATTTAATACGAGAATGAGCCGCAAGAAACTTAGTATTTGTCAATGTTCTCCAAAATCTACTTAAAACAGTTGTGAACGTAACATTTAAAATGTTCATGTACATTCACTTGTTACACAATTTATTTCAAACTTCTATGACGACACTATTTTATAATGCGTCGGTGATTTGGTGTAGATTTATGAGAATTTGTAGGTGCATTAACACCAAGTACGTCCCGGCTATCCAAGTAAATAGGAGACTGGATTCGGAAGTGGTGGATTCCGGGTTCGGAGCATGACGGCGCTAAATACCCATCGAGTACAAGTAGAGTAAGTGTTCTTCCCATCCGTGGGCCAGAAGTCCCGTGTTCATTCGCTAGCCGTTACCAAGGGTGCCGAGTTCAAGGAGAATTCCAGCCTTCCGTCGGATTTATGTCTTAATTATGGAGACGATGCTGCTTTATGTCGAGGTTGAAGTCAAGACTCCTGCCAATTTGATGGCCTGTATTTCAAGAGCCGTTTCTTTATGCTTTAAATGTATTCACATGTAAATGGGGCTTAAGTCTCCGAAAAGGCATAAAACAACAACTCCAAAGTTTAAGGATTAAAATAAAAATGAAACGAAATGTCATGAACTTAGACTTTTCGTTACTTAGAATTATAATCAATTGATGTACACTGTTAAAAATTCAGGAAGATTTTCTGGTAATTGTTACTGTAAAATGGCCGACTTAACGCATCGCTCATTTTTACGGTAATTTATACCGGAGAAATAAGCGATCCCAGCTCCAATTGGTTGCTGCGGACTACTGACGAAACCGTAAAATTTTACAGTAACATTTGATTTTTACGGTAATATTTACTGGCAACATGGATGCCAGTAACAATTACTGTAAATTTTCCGGAAAAATTTTAACAGTGTACCAAACAATTATGTACTGCAAGGAATGCAGCATGCTTTAAAGACTTAAGCAGTTTTGAGTCATTTTACACTTAATAGAGCAGTTGAAGAACTGTATTAAAACCGAGTTCTAGAGTAGAAATTACTGATGTGTGATCCCTAAGTAAGAATTTAAGAATTGTACTTTTTTTTAAAAAATGTCTTGTGTTTTACTTTAACTCATGCTAAGTAAGCATATGTATACGCGTAGGTTCTAAAATTTTATTGAATTAAATAGTTTCTATAATTTTAATAAAACGTAGGCATCACGAAGTAAAACACAAAATGTAATTGATACCTGATCAATAATGAAACTTAAGTATCTAGTTTCTTTTTTATGATAATGCAATGCAAATTTTACTAAAACTCTCACACATGTAATACTTTTCATTGATTTAATGATACAAGCACAAACATTTACAGCTTACGCAACTCGACGTAGTCTGATAAAATTTCTTCGTCGCCGATTTCTGCTTAAAAATTCAGCGGCGCGTAGGGAGAATATGAGGGAAAATCGCGTGGCCGGGGAAATTCACCACCTGTGCACCCTTGTAATTTCCAAGTAGGCTGGCGGGCAGAGCTTGTTGAGTTTAGCAGCACCGAAGCGGTGAAACTGTGAGATCCGTTGCCCCCCGAGCCAGCTGTTCGGCTCTGCTCGGGTGCAGACACGAAGTGGGCCGAAGAGCTGTTGTCTCTTGGCTTAGAAAAGATGTATGGAATGTAAGAAAAAGAATGGAAGCAAAGGATCCGGGTCTCTGAACTGGGTGGAAAAAATGATATCATGCACGGACTGCTTAATATTTTATGCAATTACATTTTAATTAAAAATGTATGTGTAGTTAATTCAAAGTTTGTGCCTACTATGGTGGATGTATAGTTAAAGCTTTGGTGACAAAATAACACTACTAGGAGAGAGTTCGAAATAATGAGACAGCTGCATTTATGCCAAAATAAAATTTGAAAAAAAAAAAAAATCCATCTCATCCACTACATGTAGCAGTTTAGAATAAATTTTTCACATTTTATTTTGGCATAAACGAAGTTGTCCCATGACTCTCGCATTCCCATTCATCCCAACCATTCCTTACTGTTACTATATATATGACTATACTAAGTATCTGAATACTACTGTTAATATTGACAATATGCATATAAATAACTATGGTTAAATAAATATCTTTGTGCATAAAAAGTAAAATAAGGAAAATAACTTTGGGCTATGATCTTTTGTATATACTATCGCCAGATTCCCGCAATTACAATTAAGCTACAGAAGATTGAATTAAAGTAAAAAGAAATTACATTTTAACTTTGTGTCTAAAATATTCTACTACTAGATGAATTCCAGCGGTAACGGGGAAAGACAGTTTTAGAAAAAAAATCGATGTATTTCTGTCTGTGAGCATATCAAAATACATATATATTTTTTAAACTGATGCGTAGACTTTTATGCGCATCATAGTAAGTTACTAAAAAAAGCCTAAGACGAGAATTTTTTGTTAGTAACATTTTTTTAAAAATCAAAATTAAGAAACGGTAACGGAAGGATATTTTTGCGACATGATTTTCACCGTCTCATATTCTCCCCAAAAGTTCAGCTAAACTATAAAAGGGAAAATTCTATAAAAATTAGAGCACATACAGGAGTGTTTAGTCATTACGATTCCACATCTAGTTTTAAAAAATAACTATTTTAAGCATATAAATTATGTATTTGCTAAAAGTAACGGAAGAACAAAGATGTCCAAAACAATTAAACTTTGAAAATTTCAACTTACAAACATTTATTCAGCTAATACAGCAGTCTGAAACAATGACATCTAATATCTGAGCCATCTGTTGCAATTCTGAATTCTTTAAATATACAATAATTTTATCATAATCCATACAACATTTATCTTCTTTCTCAGCAAACACGAAGATCATTCCCACATTATTATGCATTTTCAAACAAGTTATTTCTGTTCCTTCATCTTCTATGTGAAATACTTGTCCAACATTGCTCTTTGTTAATTTCTTTCCCTTCCATCCAACTAACAAAACTTGTCCAAACGTTAATGAATACTCTTATGATTTGGTGTTTTTAATTCAGCAGAATCTTCATTTTTAACATTATTTATAACTGAGAGTCTGTTGACTTTGAAGTGATATCTGGTTCGATTTGTTGAAGTACTTACTATATTCAATAACATAAATTGTTACAGGATTCAAATAGTACATATTTTGTGTGTCAGGATGAGAATGGATCTTTTTTGATCCTTTTTTCTCCATCTTTTTGAAAGTTGATCTATGAATTTACTGATCTCTTCGCAGTGCGCTCAACGGTTAAATCAATGCTCTCAACAGTCCTTTCCTGTGACTTATGGCATCAAATCTGAAAGCAGTTCAAAAAATTGCAATGTTCCAATATAAATTTCAAGTTTTAAGCGTATGTTTCTGCTTGAATTGACTTGACATATCATAAACATGTCATCCCAAAATGATTTTCACATGCCTAGGAGTTTATAAGTGTAGTTTTCATGAGATTTTCATCACATGCAATAGAAGGAATAAAATCACGAAACATTTAAAAATAAATAAATAAAAGTTTATTTTTTAAATAAAAGTACACATAATTTTTGTACAAATATTACTTATATATGTTTTAAATGTTACCACTAACTTCAAACAATAGTTTGTTTTATACTAGCAATTTCCTTCCATTACCGTATTTTTTTGTCCTTCCGTTACTATTAAAAACGATATAAATTAAATATCCATTAAAATTATAAATATGCCTCCTTGACGGGGAGTATAACTCTGCTTTGCATGAAAAAGCATTAGATTCTGTACCCAATAGGTTCTTGGTGAACTAACTGAGATGTAGTATTTTGGTAACGGAAGGACATCAAATTGTCTTAGACATTCAAAAGATAAAAGGTAACCTAAATTTTATATGCTGATAACAAGTTTATTGAAATTACAGTATGTAACAAACAGTATGTTTTTTGCCCTGTAAAAATAAAGAGAAAACTTGATTTTACCCTTGATTTTCTCGAAGTCATCAAAATATTTTGGGGAAAACATGTTAAGGTTCAAGAAGTTCATTTATTTCTGAAGAGATTGGTATATGGCAAGTAAGAGAATATTAAGTTTTAGAATTTAAGTGTCATGTCGCCTTTTTTCTGGAATTCACCACTAAACTGGTGAATCACAACAATATAAATGGCTATAGGATTTATACTTGTATACTATAGTTATTTGTATGCACAATAAAATATCATTACAGCGAATACCAATAAAATGTAATATCCATTTCTGCGAAGTAAATGTTCAGTTCTTTTTCATTTGCCATTGTATTGTCCAACTTTCTTTGCAACAAAATTCTCGTTGCAACGAACAAAACTTGCAGCCCCTTGAAGTTTGTTGTAACGGGATTGGGATTTAACTATAAAGTCACCATTGCCACATAATTAGACTGAGGCAATAGAAAATTAAACTAATTGTAAATATGGATTTAGTATTTTACTTTTGTATAAACGTCAAAATGATGAAAATTGCACTAATAAACCACAGAAGAAAAAATAACAAAAAACTTGTATTCACTTGTTTTGATAGAGCAAAACCCTTCTTTTTGCGACGAACTGATGACCCACAAAAATTAATTGGAGAGGAGTAAAGCACTTAACGAAAAAGTGTCTGCTATATTGCACAAAAGTTTGAAGGTTACGATTTCCACCTTCAACTGTGAAGTATAATTCAATTCATAAACGCTAACGTTGTTTTAAGGATTTTAAATTGTTACTTCTATAGCAGATACAAAATTACTGGGCTTAGAAGGCAAATCTTTTATAATTTTCTAAAATGCCTTATATTTATGTTTTTTACGTATATTTAAAAAAATTAAAGAAAAGAGAAAATGAGAAAGTAAAAAAATGGATTGTAATCGTTTTACTGACTGAATTCTCAAAGCACTGTAAGACAATCAAAAAACTTGTTTTTAAGCTATTTTTTTTAAAACTTGCTATGTTTCTTTAAAACAGCGTAAGACGTTGATCTATATTTTCCGAAAAACTATTATAAGTTTAAAGCTTCCCATGAAAATTTTCCTATAAATTACTTTATCTAGAACCTTTTAGATAGAAATTTTATGTAACAACAGTATATACTACTCCTACTTGCATTGTGATTGCATTAGTTATTACTTTTATTCGTATAAGTGAAAACATTCTGTTAAAAAACAAGTTCTTAAAATTATTAATACAGTGCACTACATTTTTACGAATTTCTATAGGTTTTTTTTTCTGAGAAAAATGTACGCTTTATAATGGGTGAGCCGGGGTGTGACAAAACATTACACAAATAATTATTACACGATTGATAATGTAACAGGAGGAAATATCGCTAAAAGCTTATGAACTGATTAATATACATATATATATATATATATATATATATATATATATATATATATATATATATATATATATATATATATATATATATATATATATATATATATATATATATATGAGGTAAGCATTAAAATGATTATAATCTTTCATCAATTGCAAATGTGCATAAATTATGCTCCTTGCATATTGTGCTAAGAAAATTAGTTTTTGCGATGTGTTAGCCAATTCCATTGTGAATATTTCAACAGGTTTTAGATACAGATGAAAGACATAGTTTTTTATGCATTAGTGTACTGAAAAATATAATAATAATAATAATAATAATAATAATAATAATAATAATAATAATAATAATAATAAACGTAAGATTGAATAGTGAAATATCTTAACAAAAAAGCTTTGTTTGTAATTAAATCATAATAATAATATTGAAATATATGAAAGAAATAAAACATGTAATATTGTGGGGGAGGATAGTTATTTCTGAATATCAAAAAATGTATACGAGTTGTGTTATTAATGCTTACAAGTATTTTACAATTTTAAATATTTGAATGCAAATTAAAATTTACTTTAATCAATTAAGCTCTACGCTTCAATTAAGCATCCCTTTGGCAATTGTAGAAGTACGCCAACACTTTTTCTCCATAGAAGCGTTATTTATTTTGATAAAAGAAGAACAAATCATACAGAGACGAAAAAATTCAAATTGTTTTGAGAAATAAGCAGAATTCACGGAATAGTTTTGTGGAGCTGGATGGAATTTAATCTACACTGCAAATAGTTTTTCTACCTTCTGAAATTAAGAATTTGGTCTCTGAGGAAAAACAATAAACTCCCAGACACGTTGCACGTTAAAAACGGAAAAATTTTAAATTAAATTAAATAAAAACGGCGCTACTGTTCTTAAATTTCCCATTCGCGATAGCGTGTTGCATTACTTCAAACACAACCGTAACTGTAGCATGTGAAATACAACACGTGTTCCTTGATTATCAGGGTAAACTCAACCAGAGCACTTGCATACATACATATAATACCCACCTGCGTTATTATATGATTTTTTTCTCCTCATTTCTCTATTTTTTCGTTCCGCCACACCTCGGGATTTTAATTTTCCACGCGTGGATTTTTTAAAAGAATTTCGTGGAAATTTTCTTTCCCGGTAATGGATCATAATCCTTCCAAGTGAAGTGAAGTAAAGAATTAGCGGCGAGCGGTACTACTCGTGTTGCCACCCGTATTTAATTAAGTTGCCGTTACTTTTTGAAAGGAAGAGTGTGCCTCTGACCAGCTGACGCCCTCTGTGAGATGCAGGTGAGAATCCAGGCTTGGCGAAGTTATCGTTTTATTTGGCGTTTCCTCATTTGCTTATATCTTAGAAAATATTTCAGCAACTAGTTCTAGTATATGATTAAAATACGAATTTAAATCGATTGAATTAGTTCCAGCACATGCTTGCAAATAGAAGTAACATATGACCGATTTAATTTCTTTTTTAGTCCTTGATGTTATGAAATAAGGTATTGTTTTTGTTAAAAATTAAGTCAGCATCGGCATTTAAAAAAAATAGATCTTTTTCATTTTGTGAAATTTAAGAGAAAGAACCCCCATGAATCAATACATGAAGCAATTTGGGATTATAACAAAATATAAATACAAGGTAAATATAAGAACAGCTTGTAACTTTTATTAAAGGGGAAAAAGAAAACAGGACAAACTGCAGCTATGAATAAAACAATTGGAAAAATATTTTTATCATCTTATTAAATTTTACTAAAGATCCATTTTTGTGGCAAGTTATGTTGAGATGGCATTCCATCTGTAATTTTATCCAGCAACTTTTCAGTATGTCGAGATCAAGTTTCTCTTTGTGACTTGAATCTTTTTCTTAAAATCCACAATACAGTAATTTTTCGTTTGGTTTTTAACATCTTTGACTTACCCTGGGAGAGAACATCTGATCCTTTTGTATTCGTCTGTTGGATACTCTATTTTTATTCTCTCCTAAAGATAGTGAAAAATTATTTCAATTTACGTTTTAAAAGTTGGCGAAGAAAGTTTAATATTTGTTTTTCGCTAAGCGAATATGGGAAATGCTCTACTAATTTAGTCTTGTGAAATTAGAAATTGGATTTGCGTATCATGGGAACGCACATATATATGTCACATATTGAAATATGAACAAAACACAAAATTTCAAAGCAACAGTGCTACTTTCAAAATAGCAGCTTTGAATTTTGCCGCACATATTTCAATCGCTATGGATTTTTTTAAGTCGTCTTACTATACTACGGAACATGCATGAGTGCTTGAAAAAACCGAGGCAATAAAACAAACAGGGCAACCTATCTTAAATAATCCAGGGTGTTGCAGCGTATATTCTGCAAACTTTTACTACTGAATTTTAGTTCAACATTTTATGTTCGAAGTAATAATATATAGAAAACGCGGATGCGTCTCAAAACAGAATTAATCTCTAACCACATAAATGTACGCATACATTTGGAAAATTTGCGCAAATTTAATCTCAGCTGTTAATTCTTTAAATGTTCACAAAGAAGATACGCAACTGAATCGATTATTTCAGAAAGGGAGTACGTCCGACTGGAATCCATTGGACTTACACCCTTTCTGAAATTATAGATTCAACTAACCATTATGTATTTAACCTAAAGCAGAAAAAGCGTGAGTAGTCACATAAATTAGAAATTTCTTGCTATAGCTTCTTCAACAGTGACATACCAAATAAACAATCGGAAAGTCACACAGGTTTCATTCTCAACAATTTCAAGCTCTAAATTCTTAACGTAACGGTGATTGCCATTCAAAATCAGATCAGATTGTCACACAAAATTGAGTTATTATCCGTGCTTAATTTCCAGAAAGAAAATGCAGGTGCCCTGTAGTTCGTAAAGCCTGTTTTCATGCTGAAATGGTCTGCATTCTGTCAAATATGTAGAAATTCTCGTGAAATTGAAAAGCTCTGCTGGAGCTTCGCATCCTTGAGTTTCAATGCATATTATGCCATGACCACTATACTATGAGATTTTTGAGCAACATAAATATTAGAATTCGGGAGTTCCTGTTAGTCTTCATCATCTGTTGTTCTATGTTTTGATGACTTTTATATCACGTTCTACCGCGTGAAACCTTATTGTTAACTATGTCAGTCCTTTCAATAAAATATTTCTCGTGGTAAATAAATTTAAAAAGTGTAAAAATAATGTTATACGAATGGAAGACTAGTAACATTGGCTACATACAATGGGTATTCAAAACATTGCGTTATCTGCAGCGGTTTCTTGACCTAGTAATTGCAGTTTTGTCCTTTACAGCTTCGATATGTATAATATATGTGTTATATTTGTATAAAGTTAAAAATTATCTTACTTTAAAATGTTTTGTAATGTAAAATAGGTAGATTGATTATACTACTTACTAGTTAAAGAAATTATTTTTTTTTCACAGTTTAAATGAAATAAATGCAATTTTTCCGTATTTATCATTGATTTTGTTTTTTGAAGAAAATTCAATACTCAAAACCATGAACAGTTTTTCAAAATAAAACTCATAAAGCTCCTTAAAGCAGACCAAAACGCCCCAAAGAAAATAACAAGAAAACATGATAACAGTAAATTTTGCACTAACAGATTAAAAACTTTCTTTCCTTAAAAACCTATTTCATTTTTACGAACTTTCACCATTGAAGTAAGTGGCAGAATTCGAGCTGCCACACGCCAGCATAATCGGTAGCTTTCGCTTTTCTGTAAAACACGTTTTTCCGCATTAGTACTACCGTCTAGGTGAAACTAACTTTCCTTGCTAAACGGGCAAAAACGTTCGCGTTGGGCAGATGTACCAATGGAAAATTATTTTAAAATCCAACGTATTCTTAAATATGCGACCCAACTAAACGCAATAACCACTTTAAATAAAATCACAAATAATTTAGAGATTCAGTATTAAAAGACATTGGAAAATGAATGCTGTACAACCACACTTTTGCAAGCAAAATTTTTGCAATTATTCATAACCCAAAAAATAAATTTAGAAAAAAAAAAAAAAAAAAGCAATCGTAAAAAATGTATTGAAATGAGTTTTAAAACACCGTACCTTTTTTAATAACTCGTCTTGGTTCCAGTTATTTCGAGAGATTAACTATAAACTGTTGATTTTCTTATTGTAATTACTTTTTTGCTTTGCGGAATATTATTTATTTAAGTCCTTTTTTCACGCGATGTATTTTTTCGTTCTTTGTGCTTATTATTTTTGTTATTCGTGCTGTTATTATTGTGATTTTTTTAATCATTATTAATTATTATTATTTTTAATTATTAGTAATTATTAATTTTTATTGTTCAATATTAGTAATTTTTTATTATTATTAATTATTATTCATATTTTCATCATTAGTAATTATTATTATTATTATTTATTATTATTATTATTATTATTACTGTTATTGTTTTAAAAGTAAAATTTTATTATTATTTTTATCATTTAAATTAGTATAATATATTTTATTATTCATTAATAAAATGTATACATTATTATTGCACATTTAATTAATAAAAGTAACGAAATTCAAACAGTATGTAAAAGGAACTGATTCAAAAGGAGACACTCTTATAAATATGTCTCCTAAGTCGAAAAACAGCTGTAGTTCAAATGACTGAAATGAAATAAACTGTTGTACATTTTAATACATTCACTTTTTATTTTGTCTCGTCGGATGTTTTTTACATATCCTTTAGACATATTTATTTATTTCATAGTTGCAACTTTTTTCCAACATACAATAATAATCAATTGTTTTTTCCACGCTTCATCTCTGGAATCGGTATTTTACTATATTTGCCCCACTTTAATTACTCATGGAAAACTGATTAACCTTTTTTTTTTTCAGTTTCTGCTCCAACAGTTTTAAAACGCATTAAGGACATGCACACGTTATGCGTATATGTGAATTTTTCTCAAGAAAGAGACTTTGGAGGTCTTTGTTTTTTAATTCTGCAGCTGCTCCGAATATTGCTTCTCTTTCTATAAGTTAAATAATTGTAAACTCATACATTCTATGTTTTAAAATTTTTGTCATGTGTACGCATTAGGATTATGGTTTTAAAAGTAGGCTGTAGTAAATATCAATGACATTTCAAAAAAAAAAAAAAAAAAAGCTCCGCACCAATGATATTGAAAATTCTTTAACTTCAGTACGTTTAACACAGTCAAAATATACTAGTTGAAAAAAACAGAGATTCGAATATTAACATTTTGCCTTTCTGGTACAATTCTACCGTTAATTTCAACGTCTCGTACGGCAAAAATATTCGCCCATAAAATATTGACTATGGATTTGCAAACATGTCGATTCAAGTTAAAAGTAGTTCATGGCTACAGAGCAATTTCATTTCAAAATTGTATCTATGGAAACTAGACTTCTGTCAGGTATTTGAGTGAACGAGTGATTTATGTACTTGCTTCGTATGTTGAGCTCCTAGGTTCGATTCCCACCAGCGCCGTGGGTTTTATTTCTTCTCTGTTGTAATTTAAATACCTCTTGTGTTTTCCCGTATATAAATGAGATAACTGCACTGCATGTTGTCTTAAAAAAACTCCACCCTCCTTGTGAAGCAATAACACACCTTCTTTCTCACAGTTGTAGGCAACGAAAACTACAACAATATTAGTTTTGGGGGGAAGTAAGTAAGCTGGTCATAACCGTCTTTACGTGTACATGCCAAGAAAGTATCTCTAAAATATACCAAAACGTGTGCCACAAACTGTTCAGTGTAAGAACTCAAAAAGCAGTCACGAACGCTATCTTAAAAGTGTTTAAAAAAGTATGTTAAAAAGGTGCTCCGAACTAAATGCATGTTTCGAAAAGTGTTCTCTGAAGAGGTCTGAAAATTATTCCAAAAATGGAGACAAATGTTTGTGCTCAAAAAGTGTTCTCAACGGCATTCTGATAATTGGTTAGAAAGGACGCTTAAAACAGTTCCAAAAAGTGTTCTTAAAAAGGGGGATAAGTGTCCACGTGCTAAAAGTGTTTGTATTTTGCAGTGTATATAATGTACCATAATAGAATTAGCAATATGTGTTTAAAAAATGACTCTGGGGGCTTTGGATCCTCAAATACCCCCCCCCCCTCGCCTCGCTTTGATACACGCACACTAATTCTTACATCAAAATGTACTCATTAAGGAAGTATGTGTTCTTGAAGGAAGAATTTGTCGCCAAACACCTATTTCAAAATAACCCTGTTCCTAGTAGATGATTGGATTCCAAGATGAACCTTGAGAACTGCCAGCAGCGAGGAAAGTTTAGCGCCCGCGGAGACTGGCTAGTCAGGCCCCATTTTTTCTCAAAAACCTATCCCAAAACGTGGGAAAACCATTTCACGGAGGCGAATCATAAAATGTGTTGGCGAAGAGTTGAAAAACTGACGTGCACGTAAAGTTATTTCATTTTTTAAAAAAATCCTCCATTTTGAGAAGAAATTTATGAATAAGATTGTTTTTTGCATGCATCGTCCCGTCTTTCCATTAGCAATGGTATTCATTTATTACGACGAAAGTTATTTTTTGCTTCATTTTTTATTCGCCCACAGCTTTAACTCGTTGTATTCTTTGCATTTCAAAATGATGAAAGCAAAGAACTTCTTTCGAATTAGCAACCAACTTTTTACGTGCATTATGTTTTTTTGCTCTCGTTAATATTTTATGTGTGAGAAACAGCATGTTTTTTTCCTCTTGGTATTATTCATGAGCAATAATCTTAGAGAAAAAAATCACGAACTTTTCATGAATAAAAAATATGTTTCATTTAATTTAAATTAAAAATAGTTCGATAACAATATTTATAAAAGTAGAAATTCTTTCTGAGGTGCAATAAAAGGATGAAAAAATTTCCAGATTTAACATACGTATGTAATCCAAATCTTAGAATCACATTTAAAAGGAAGGCTTACCTAATTCAAACGCAACATTTTACTTAAATATAAAACAAAACGTTTAAATAGAAAGCAAAACTTATTTATTTATGAAGTGAAATAATTCCTTTATAAATAAATATTTGCTTTTAAAGCAAACTTTTGTTTTAATAAAAGGAGAGTTTACTTCAGTTTTTTAAAACACTGGTGCTCTAGAAAATAAAATTTTACACACGAAAAATCATTTTTTCTAATTAAGAAGTAACATTATACGGAGTAAAAAGTAAAAACGTTATTTATTTTTTCTAAATATTAATAATTTACTTAATTTAGTTAAAATTTAGTAAGTATTTTTTTTAATTTTAAGTATTGAATCATTTTTTTTTTCAATTGAGCAAAATATATTTTATTTTCGAAATGACATTAAATGAATAGTTTAACGTGAAATATATCACGAGCAAAAGTAAATAAACGTCTTGAAATGAAATCGAATAATTCTTCAATGTAAAACATAAAAAAAATTATTGGAAAAGTATTTGCCATGAAATCAAAATGATAATGATAGCTTTCAGATGTTTGTTTTAATCCATAGTTTTGTATTTTTCGGAGATGCGTTCGACATTTGCGTTTGAACTACGCATCAAATTTTATTTCATACCCAAATCAAGATGACACTTTTACATTTAATGTAGTTTCGAATTGTTGTAAAATTTATCGAACAGAAATGAAATAATAAATAGCGTGTCATTTTTACCCTAGCGATAATCAGAAGAAGGAAAAGCAAATTTTCAAATCTATCGATGATGAACAATCTAATATTTTCCACTTTATCGAAGAGAGATATATAAAATACAGAAAACAAACATGTTGCGAGCATCTTAAAACTAAAATAAAACATGTGTGCAGGAGAAAAAATAATAGAAGCAAACACAAAAACAAAACAAGGCATAGCGTTCAATCGTTGCGGCACAAAACAAATCAATTCACAAAAGGGCCAAAGAAGCTCTTATGAAAAAAAATCATTCATTCGCACTTCCCCCATTTTTGTTCTTTCCTCCCCAATGGAACATACAAACAATAAATCAATGGAACGATGAAAGATGCACGTAAAGATATAAACAAAGTGGCGCTTGTGAGGAACGTGTTTATCATTCGGTTTTTGCAGACGATTGAAACAAAGCATACTGTTCGATCAGCAACAACAAATGTTTTCTTAACGCTCCTGTTTCGAACCTCCATTTGAGGAAATAGCTTTTATTGATTTTTCAGTTTTCAATCTTTATGAAATGCTGCTAAAATTTGCCTAATATTGCTTCATCATTTTTGCTGCTTTTCATATCCATACGAAGAAGAGTTGTTGGAATTACTATTATATTGTCGGACATTGGAAATAGAATTTAGTTTGAACAACAGTCTGACGAACGTACCGTTTTTTTTAAAACCGCCACTTGCTGCTGATTATTTTCCGATTTGTTTCTAAATCTCTTTGCTTGTGGTAAAAAATGGCATGCAAGAAATTGTAAATGATTATCTTTTTACTGACTGTTGGTTACAAAAAAAGAGGAAAAAAACTCATGTTCACTCATACGTTAGCTACGATAACTAACACATGTGTTTTTGAGTTACAGTGAGTACGATATAATTCATTTTCTGAAGAATAAATCCTACATGACATGATGCATAAAAACTTTAAAAAATCATAAAAAATATATAATTATAAATATATTCTCAGCGATGTAGAATAATTTAGTAGTATTCAGTTTTTATAATTTCGGCACGTAGCTCAATAACAACATACTGAGTAAAATGCATTTCGTGTCTCATAGACACCTGTATAAGATTTTTACAAAAATTTGTACATTTTGAACATTTATTTGTAGTAAAATCTTCAACAAAATTTTACTGTTCATTTAAATGATCTCTTAAAATTATTGTTAACAAACGTGTTTTTAGAAATTGCATCTGAGTTTCATTCTAAAGCTATTATTACTAGGCTACACTTTCAGAAACTTATTCTCAAATTTTACGAAAATTTTGTTGTATTTGACGAAATGGCTTCTTGAAAAATGCTTAGATTAGACTTTTCTCCAGAAGTAGTAAAATGTTTCGTCAAGTTCACGAACATTTTGTGAGATCTGAGAATCAGTTTCTGACCAAGGGAATGAAGAATCGTCGTAAAAGATGAAATTTGCAGAGTCACTTGGACTATTTTGGTAGTGACGGTTGAAGTATCTTCAAAAATGAGCAATGCATTTCTAAGATTACTGATTTGTTTTACAACGGTTAGTTAACGTATTTATGTAAAAAAATGCAGATAGAGTTTTCAGACATAAAAATTTAATCCCAACTATTAGCTATTCGCAATATCTCAATACGCATAAACACATGTACAACTCAAACTCAGAATAATAGAATATCAGAATTGTTCGAACAAAACTTGTCGCTGAATCGGAAAAAATGAACGCATGCAAATTAAAATGAGTAAAACTCGTTATTCGTGAATGGGTAAATGATTTCAAACAACTTTTTAAATACTATTTTAACTACTTAGGGATCATTAACACATTGGAAAAATACATAGATTTTTTATATATGGGTCAAAAAATTAGAATAATCTATTCATTCAATGTGAGTTTTAAAAATGAGCGAAAATATTTGCATACCTGTTAACCGATAGTTTGTCATAAGTATGGAGCTTGGCGCCCGGATAATTTTAAGTTCTTTTAAAAGCCTTTTATTGCTCAAAATGGCTCGTCAAGGTGATAAATAGGAAAAAAACGAAGTTACATATTGTATCATTCCTTAAAGTTAGAAAAAAAACTATCCAACTCAAAAAAAAAATGATCGTTTTACAATCTATGGCATGTAAAATTTTAAAGGAATGTAGAAAGACTAACCAACTAAAAAGTAATCGAACTAAGAGAGGTAGAAAATTTGTAACACCTGGCAGAGATTAATCCAAATTAAAGTAAACCGTCAAAAATAATCGTTCAAAAATGCCTCTTACGTGTATAAGTGTTGGAAATGATGTATAGTTATCTTGGCCAAGCCAACTACACTTGGACGATTGCATAAACTGCAATTGTAATTGTAGATCTACGAAGTAAGACCAAGAAGCAGAAACGTGCACGACTCTCATGGAGCAAAGAGGAGTTCATACAGGGGCAACAAGGTTGGGGAAGCAACATATTCAGTGATGAATATTTTTTTGAAATATCTGTAAACATAAAACGGTGTTCGGGTTTGACGTTTGAAATGAAAAGCGTATGAGAAATCTTGTGTCAGACGTTCTCTCCAATTTGACACATCCTTTTTGATTTGTGGGTGCATGAGGGCTGCTGGAATTAGGAAATTATACATATCTTAAAATAAAACAATACGTGACTTCCACTGTTCATCAGTAATACTGCATGATACTTCATCTGAGGCACAGCAGTTACACGTTTAGTGACACATTTTATCTTTCAGCAAGATTCTACTCCGTGTCATGTCTCTAAATCAACTCATAGATTTTAAACAGGAAGAGAAATTTCGGTATTAAACAGGTCAAGTAACTCTACTAATCTCAATACGATCAAGATTTTGTGGTACCGTCAAATATAAAGGAAGAGGTTCAAGACCTGGCGCCCGCCAACATTGAGCTCGTTGTGCATGGAAGAGGGTATGGAAACAGTGTCAGAAACGGTTAATGTAAACATGTAGTAGAATACGTGTGTGAAAAGATTAAAGTATTGAATCCAGCAAAAAATGAAGCATTCTGGTATTGGTATTGTTTCTTTTGAAAGTGATTTTTCCCCCTTTAAAATGAATATTCTAATTTTTTGACTCAATGTAAACCTTCATCACTATAAACTTTTGGATTATTCTGTCTAAAATTATTTTTAATTGAGTATATTTGAAATGAAATGCACACTTTTAGGCCTAAGAAACGTGGCACGTTCATTTAAATACATAATTTGCACTTATATTTGGTTAGAATGCACTTTTTTTCCCAGAAAGTGAAAAGTATTCTATTATTTCGAATTTGGGTAGTATGAGTATTGTTATTTTTCGACTTGCTTTCGGCTCCCTTTAATTTACCTATAAGGTAAAGAATGCCCATACTCTATAGTACAGGGGTTATCAACCTGCGCTTGGGGCTCAGAAAAATTTCCAGGGAGTCGTGAATGTTTAAAAAAATAAAATGAAAACTAAAAACAACTCTAACTTACTAAATTTTGTTGTCAAACATAAATGTTTATATAAATTAATTTAGCTGATGTAAAATCCGGAATTTAATGTACATGACATTGTGTTTCTTCAATTTAGGCGTCTTTGATTTTTGTTGGCTAGGTTTCGTCATTAGGGATATTTTCTTTGTCATCCCTAAAAAGGGTTTTTATTATTTTTAAATAATAAAAACCGTTAACAGGATGCATGTCGAGAAAATCAGTTAGTTACGATAATTTTTTTGGCATGAATATGTTTCTATAGGAAACTTCTGAGGATTCCTGTTCAGATTTGCGAATTGAATAAGTGAAAATAAAGGAAACATTGTTTAGGAACCTATATGAGAGTTAGACAAAGAATCATTGAAACACCATCCTCTCGTTATCAAATGAAAAGGCTAAGACTGAAGTTCAGAACCTTCTGGTACTGACCCAAGTTATCTGGGTATTGAATCAAACCTATTGATATTTACTAACAAGATTGAGATGAAAAGAGAGAGAACCGACAGCTTAGCTTATCCTAAAATCACCATTTTCTTTTATCCACTACAATGTTTCGACTCTAAAAACATTTTAATAATAATTCCCATACAGATTTAACGGTTATAATTTCCTGTACTCCTATGACCAAAAATATTTTTTTAAGTATATTTCTAGTCAGATTTTAAAAACAAATTAAAAGAGAAAACTTGTAAAAATATTTTTTAATCATAATCCTGAAACAGCTACTCAGAATCGTAACAACTATAAATTCGCCGATGCCAAGCTGAAAGCAGGTTTTAATAACATTTCAATTCTCGGTGAAAAATTCAATTCAATCCTCTCGCACTTGCACCGTTTTGTTTCTCAGCGAAGGGTAATGGAACTCAATTTTATCGGAGAATATTATTTTCGATTTAATTTGTTCCCAAAAGGAAGGAGCGGGGGCTGGCGGGAAGGGAACCAGTCTTTTCAGACTTAAAAATGCTTTGTTGGCAGTCTCGCAGTGCAACCCTGTCATGCCTTAAGACTTACGATTTAATTCCGCATTTGTCTCCAGCCAAAGAAACTTTAAACTGCCCGTAAGGGATAAAAATTCAACCCGACTCTCTTCTCGCTCCGTTTGATTTATTGGCGATTTTGTTTTTGCGCCATTTGGCGTGAATTTCAGGACGGCACCAGATGGCCGTGATTAGCGGAGGACACAAGAGAGGTGAGAGGAATGTCTGATGCTTTCTGGGGGCAGTTATACATTTTGTTTCTGTGAAAACAGTTAGCGGTTGTGTGCCAAAATATTCCCGCAGGGAAATAGTTTCAGTGGGGACGCAAAGTATTATTAAACAAGAACGCAAATATGAACGCAACTGTCATGTAGACAGCTACGGCGATGTAGGTATAAGAAATTGTCAATGACTAATTTTACACAATCCATTCAGTTGACAAAATGTAATATGGAAAAGCAATTATAGCAGAACTTTGCTTTAAAACAAAGATTATCCTAATTAATTCGATTTTGTTTAGATCAACGTTTATTTTTATTCTTTATTAATTTTTTTTCAACTTTTTATGTGGAGGTAATATCACAGTTTTGCATTTTCCTTCCTAATGATACGAAATTAATTAATCATCATAGTTAATTAATTAATTTCCTCCGCTTCGATTTAACACACTTAATTTGTAGCATGTCGAGTCAATACGCTCCATTCGTACCACACAAGTTTTTCGTGCTCAATATGAACGTTATTTCACTTTTTCCCCCCTGTTCATTACACTTTAGTTCGTTGATTTCGTTTAACAAACCCGCCGTTTGAAGCAGAAAATTCGTAAATTAATTCGTAATCATGAACGATTAATGGTTTTTTTTTTATGAAAGAGGAGCTTCAGTTAAACAAAAGAAAATGCCATATGGAGTGTTACGCTGGGTTTAAACTTCTTTTCTATTTGCTTGTTAAGGATTTTAATCAGTGTTTAATATTCTGTTTTATATGACGTGATGCCAAGGGGGGGGGGCGGTATCAAAAAGAACAAAAGGAAAAAATAGTATACAGTAGGCATACGCTGGAAGACTCATAGCCAAAATGTCTGAAAACTTGTTTCATTGCCTGATGTTCCCTCCTTTTAAAATTTAATTTAAACATAACCTTAAGAACGCAGACATTTATGAATGGTAAAATATACCTACGCTATTGTTTGCTTGTGCATAAAAAATGCAGAAGATACTGCTAATACGTAACTTATTGCATAGGGTTTTTTCCAATTTGGACAAGTTTTCGTAAAATAATACCACATTTTTGAGGAGGTGACCCTAAAAAAGAATTTATTTACAAAAAATCAAAAAGTAAAAGAATTATTCTTTAGCCAGTTGAAAATCACAGTGTTTTATGGATGCCTCACTCGCCAAATTGATTAACTCCATAAAACAAAAAGTTGAGAAAAGTGATGAAGAAGATTGTGTTATCCATAGGAGTGAATATACCCTCGTGTTACATTTCCTACCATCACATGGTCAGAAATGTACTGAACCAAAATTTTAATATAAATTCACATGCTAAGCATTGATAAAGCTCTATTAAAGCAGAAATGAGGATTTTTTTTAAAAGTGGAGTTAATCGATTGGCAATAGGAGCATCCATATAGTTTATGCACACCAAAAAACTTTTCCCTCTTAATATTGCTTAGAGAAAATACCCGTTTTGTTCAAAAAAAGTTTATTCCATCAGAGGTCAAACAAAAAGAAACTTTTCCTAAGCAGTCTAATCAAAGAGCTGTTTTGCGCTTTTAAGTTCAGTGCTGCGTCTGAAAACTCTTTTGCACAGCAGAAGAGTATTTTTACAGCCAACAAACTGAAACAACTCTTTCTTGCAACGTGTTGACTGCAAGAAAGAGTTTTTTTAGTTTGATAATTTAGTTTGTTACATAATTTCTTAGTTAAAAATAGCAGTAGCTTTATCGAACAAAAAGGGTTATATTTATTGTAAAACCAAGTAAGTATAATACTAACTCGTTGATCAAAAGAAACAAATTTCAAAATTTCGAGTTAAAAAACAAAACTACGTATCACAAATATTTTAGCTGAAATTTTATAAAAATTCATAATTTTTTTTTTAATGATTTCGAAAAAAATGTATTTGCTGCATATTTCGGTTTTATGTTCACAGAAATTTTTTGCTCTTACTAAAAATTGCTAAGTTTGAGTTTGAACTCTTCTTGAACGTCACCTCCGTATTTGGTCTTATACCAGTAGGACCAAGTCCACTAAACATAACTCAAGACCAGTAATTAATGCGTTATTTAGTAAATTAACGAACTACATATATTAATTATAATTATTGCTAACAGTTTAACTGAAATTTTGGTAAAATATTACAACTTTAACTAAAGCGAGTTAGAAAAATTTCACTTAGAGCTTAATCTTGCTGCATTTTACAGAAACTGCTTTTTAAGTGTACTGAAAATTTCTATGCTCGTGATTAAACTGTTTTTGAACGACACCTTCTTAAATAAGGATGAATGGGTTATTTGTTTCTAGTTATTTTAAAAATTTGTTTTTAAAAGCAATTTTCAAAACCCAAACAAATCATGCTTAAAGTTTTTGAAGAATTATCATTATCACTTTTTCTCGGTTTTCTGGTAAACATGAAAAACCATAAATGTTACGCATTAAATGTCTTTTGAAAATGATACAATCTCAGTATTAGTATCTGACTCACAATATTTGGAAGGTAACTGCACTGTTAAAAGAATTTCTGCGAAACTACACGAGAATCTACTGGAAATCATATATCAGGAGTCTCATGTAAAATCACATAGAATCAAAAAGGTAGAATCTACAGAGACTTAAAAAAGGAGATTACGGAGGATTAAAACGGAAACATTATAGAGAGAGCTTTAACCAGAAAAATCAGCAATTCTGTAATTTCGCAAAAAAAAAAAAAAAAAAAAAAAAAAAAAAAAAAATGTTCAATGCTCAATAATTTGGTATAAATAAAAACCCAAGACTCTGTAATTTGACAGAAATAATAATAACAATTATAAATAGTGAATGTGAAATCCATCGGGCGAATTAACAGAGGTTCCCGCTTCTTTTTTCTGTATTTTCACAGAAATTATTGACAGTATATGCTGATTTCGCTGAAATAAAACGTATCTTAAATTATTATTATTTTATTTCTTTAGTCTCAACAAAAGGAATGATAGCTTTTCTCCGAAGAAATAGATACTTTTGCATTTAAAATTTGAATTCCTTCACCTCTTAACAGGTAACAGCTTTTAAAGCTTATTAATGGTTCCAAACTTAAATATATGTTTGCGCAAAACTCTTCTCTCATGAATCTCATATATTTATCAAATATTTTTCTCGCCGAAATTCCTATCACCACGCCGTCTCCGGCATAACAATGGAATAATTTCAAAATCAATATTTATCCATTCCCGGAAGTGACAGTTATGCAATATGCAATCGCACACTTAAATCTGTCCGAAGTAAAACAATAGCAAAAAATATGACATCGCGAGCAACTTTTTGTTTTATTATTATTATTACATTTTTTGTCTGGATGGCTAATATATCAGAAAACACGTTTCAATACTGGCAGCCGTAAGTAAGGAATTCTATTTTTTCCATTTAAAGAGAAGGAAAAAAATGTATCCTTCCCTCCCTTGCTTTTACTCCCATAAAGCACGTTAGGCATCAATACCACCTGCTACGGGCATGCCGAGGGTCTGACCAGCTGTTACGAGGCTGCTATGACGTCACAATATGGCGCCCGATTTAGGGAGGGGATCTTGCGCGTTAAATAGTGGCACAAGTCTTTTTTCTGGAATGACATTGTTTCACAGTTAGTTTTTCTATTCCAAACAGGGAGTTCGAGGGCTTCGGTAATTTGTTTTTTCTTTATCGGTCATTCGTATTGATCATAGCTTGTTCTATTAGCATTCATAGTTGTACCGTGTTGACAAAATTGGCATTAATGCAAATGGTTTCATTTCAATAAATTATATTCTTATGTTGTAAGGGGCATAAAAAGTGAAACTTTATTTTGAAATTTAGATTACATTTAAAGTTTAGAAATGAGATAAGACGGTAAGATTAAAGATCAAAATTTTGATTTCTAAAGATGAGATTAAAGAAATAACATTGAAAAAAGATTACATGTAAGGATTTGTATTCCTATATTTAGAGAACATAAATTAAAAGTTTGGAGAATGAAATTTAAATAATTCGTGTTGAATAAGAGAAATATAAGTATTTACAGTGGTGGCCAAAATTACGGTCAGTTCTGGAAATAATATATATATATTAACTTTATACTTATGGAAAATTTTACATTGCACAAAATGTAAACTTAAATGAATAATTTTAAGATATTCTAATTCTAAGCTCAACACAAAAGAAAAAAATGGAAAACGAAATTCAAAGACAGGCCAGCCCGCTTATTAGAATATCGGCTAAAAGAATATCCCGCTTAATGTAATACATTTTCAATGTATCAAACCGGAGTAATTTGTTATTTTAATCCCGGAAAATGGAATATCACACTTATTAAAATATTTTTTTTTGTAGATAATTAGCTACTCCATTACGCGGGCTCGGGCTGGACTATTTGTAATGCAAAAATAAAGTTAAGCGGCAATATTATCGATATAGATTAGATACTGACGATTGCAGTGAGATATCAGTATCAGTACTAAGTAGGGATACTTCACTTTTTGTAACAGCTTTCACACCGATGTTACAGTGATCTGATGAAAGTTTTGAGTTCTTACATGAAGGTTATTACAAGGTTATTACATGATGCCAGAAAGCAATTGCAGCCTCAATTTTAATTAAAACTTCAACTGTTTGTTGATATTTATACTTGAAATCAATTTAATTTGCAATTCGCAACTCCAGAGCTCGAATACGCTACCTTGCGGTGATTAACAATACTGAAGAAAAAGGTACAAGATTCCATGCCACGTGTTTTCTTTGGAGTAAATTACAGGCTTCAGACAATTTGTGGTGTAGTGTAATTCCAGAAGAATAGAAAATAAAGTTTCCCACAAACACGATGAAAAATTACTGGCATTCACTAAGCGTCAAAGCAACTGCAGGTTACGGCATGCGTTTGTTTTACCTATTTCATCCGTCGTTAGGCAGTGGCTGCAGCATCCCCTATAGTTTATTGGAGATGCGAATTAAATTTACATAATTTGTAGCTGCACAGAAAAAGTTAGATACGGTCAAAAATTTATTACGTTTAAAGATATATTTCATACAAGGTTTATAGGT